>NC_057806.1:559601293-559633730 GCF_018294505.1 Triticum aestivum
CGCCGTTTGAAGAGCTGAAACGGCGTGCTTATTGCAAATATCATAATTCTTTTTCTCATGCTACTAACGATTGCAATGTTTTTCGACGACAGATACAATCGGCCATTAATGATGGACGATTGAACTTTTCTGAGATGCAAGTTGATAAACAGCCCTATCCAATGAACACAATGGATTTAGAAGGGAAGAAGCTGCTCATTCGGCCGGAGGTAGCCGAATCTGCTAATAAAGCTAATGTCATTGTTGGTGAGCCCAGGAAAGACAAGGAGGGTGACAAGGTCTTGGGGAGACATGTTGTGCTTGATAAGCAACCCGATGGCAAGGAAGTGATCAAGATCACCATCAAGAATCCTACACTCGGGGGGCAAACACAGGTGCAGCAGGACACTCGAGTTAAATTTGTCAAGCCTAAGAGTCCAGAAGTTGGCAAATGGAAGAGGAATGAAGCTAAAGTACAACGCAAGCGGATCAAGCCAACTTTTGATATGTTGCTGTCCAAATATGCTAATCAGTCGGCTGGTTCCAGCTCTAACCGGCCACCACACTTGAAGCGACCAAGGTCACCATCGAATGATATGTTCAGTCAGTATGTGAAACCGAGTGGACCAAGGGCGCAGTTTTCAGAAGAGCGGAGGCAATCTGTGTGGAATCGACTTGATTATTCATATAATGGTCGACTGAACATCGGTGACTATCAGTCGGCTGGTCAAAATATGCAACCGAGTGGAAAATATCCTAGTGTAAGAATGCACCCTGGTGGAAGCTATCCAAGTGAGAAAATGTGGCCAAGTAGATTCCATCCGACTGAGTTCCATCCGAGTGGATACCATCCGAGTGACATCAATCCGAGTGGATTCCATCCAAGTAAAAAGGTGCGCCCGAGTGGAAATTTCATGCATCTGGAAAGTCAGAAAGAATGGCGTGTTAAGTCACCGAGTGTTGCAGCAGTTGAGTCGGGAAAAGGCAAGGAGAAAATGGATGTCGACTCACTTATCTTGGCCACCGAAACATTTGCCATACAGCAGCCTATTGTGCATAGCAATCCGACTGAGCCGATACTTTCTATCGAGCCAAAGCACTCGGCTAATGACCATGAAGCAAGCACCAGCCGAGTAAAAACGAGAGATCCTAAATACACTCAGCCAAAGTGGTGTCCTCCAGGGCTAACAAAGACACAGAAGAGGAAACTACAGAGGTTAAGGAGTCAAGAGATGGCAGAACAGGAGGCCGAGAAGCAAAGAGATAAGTTGTTCAATGACACTCGGCCCATGGTTCCAGCAAAACAAATGTGGAGGCCAAAACAAATACAAGATACATCAGCTTCTACATCTATCACAGAAGTGCCTACACCATCCAAAGAGGACGATGCGACAGCTACTACATCATCTGCAACACTTCTTACTTCTCCTTCACTCGACCAGATTTCAGAATCGGTCGATCCGCTTGAAGAAGAGGCTGATATGGTGGACTATGAATCTACACCGGTTCATGAAGGTATGGATATCAATATGGTGTATTACTTACGTACTGAGTTTCGTGCTGTAGATGAGGAAGGGGAAGTTGCTCAGCTGGATTTTGGTCCTAAAAATGCAATATTCGAGAAGCCAAAAGAACCAGTAAAGCATCTGAAACCATTATATCTCAGAGGTCATATCAATGGGTCGCCGCTCACTTGGATGCTTGTTGATGGTGGTGCTGTGGTAAATCTTATGCCCTATTCGGTCTTCAAGAAATTGGGTTTGCCTTATGAAGAATTGATCAAGACCAATATGGTGCTCAACGGGTTTGAAGGCAAAGAGAAAACTGAAGCCAAAGGTGTAATGTATGTGGAGCTTACAGTCGGAAGCAAAACTTTGGCTACTGCATTCTTTGTCGCTGAGGTGCAAGGTAACTACAATGTTATACTAGGCCGTGATTGGGTTCATGCAAACCAGTGCGTGCCGTCCACTATGCACCAGTTTTTGATTCAGTGGGTTGATGATGAAGTGGAAGTCATTCATGCGGATAACTCGGTCTGTGTTGCTTTGGCCGATGCATCGGTGGATTGGCAACATCCCAATGCTACTTGCTTGATGGGACGTGACTTATCAGAGTTTGATTTTCTCAGCGCGACCAAGAATGGTTTTGTGCCCGTGTCTTTAAAGCCGACTGAATGCAATCGGCTCCAAGGTATGATATGTTTAAATGGATCCTAGTTCCGAGTGGTTACAAAAACGTCTTGCAAAATATCGGTCCAGCGAGAACGATATGTATGAGTCTATTGAGGAGTTGGATGACATGGATAAACTTGGACAAGGTTTTACATTGGCCGATCCGTTAGAAGAGGTAGATATCGGAGACGGATCAGTCAGTCGACCGACATTTATAAACAAAAATTTGAAAGCCGATTGTAAAGCTAAATTAATCGAGCTATTGAAAGAATATGTTTGTTGCTTTGCATGGGAATATCATGAGATGCCAGGGTTGAGCCGAGAGCTAGTGGAGCATCGGTTGCCTATAAAGGCCGGTTTTAGACCTTATAAACAGTCGGCCAGAAAGTTTAATCCGAAAACATATAACCGGATCAAGGAAGAGATCGGTCGACTGCTTGAAGCTAAATTCATTCGACCTTGCAGGTATGCCGAGTGGATTTCTAACATTGTCCCAGTGGAGAAGAAGGGATCCGGCAAGTTGAGGGTGTGCATTGACTTCAGAGATGTGAATAGGGTTACACCCAAAGATGAGTATCCCATGCCAATAGCCGATATGCTTATTAATGATGCTTCTGGACATAAGGTTATTAGCTTTCTAGATGGTAATGCCGGATACAATCAAATTTTTATGGCCGAAGAGGACATGTACAAAACAGCTTTCCGGTGTCCTGGTTTCCTTGGTTTATTCGAATGGACACTGATGACATTCGGATTGAAAAATGCTGGGGCCACATATCAAAGGGCTATGAATTTGATTTTTCATGATTTACTCGGTGTCATACTTGAAGTTTATATTGATGATATTGTTGTCAAATCGGATGCTTTTGAATCCCACTTGGCCGATTTGCGTTTAGCTTTTGAAAGGATGAAAAAGTATGGACTGAAGATGAATCCTTTGAAGTGTGCATTCGGCATGTCAGCTGGCAAATTTTTGGGTTTCATTATTCATGAAGATGGCATCGAAATCGATCCCAAAAAGATAGAGGCCATACAGAAAGTGGAGGCTCCGACATGCAAGAAAGATATGCAAAAGTTCCTTGGCAAAGTCAATTATTTGAGAAGGTTCATAGCTAATCTGTCAGGGAAAGTTGATGCATTTACTCCTATCCTTCGGTTAAAGAATGATGTTGATTTCACTTGGGGGGCAAAACAACAAGAAGCCTTTGATATGATCAAGAATTATTTGTGCACTCCTCCGGTGATGAAAGCACCCAAGCATAGAGAGCCTTTCAAACTTTATATCGCAGCAGAGGAAGGTGTTATTGGTGCTGTTTTGACTCAAGATACCGAAGGAAAAGAGCATGCCATTACATATTTGAGCAGACGTTTATTGGACGCCGAGACAAGGTATACATTTATTGAAAAACTATGTCTATGCTTATATTACGCTTGCACAAAATTGAGACATTACCTAGTGCCGAGTGCTTGTGTAGTAGCTTGTCAAACCGATGTCATTAAGTACATGTTGCATAGGCCAATTCTTAGTGGTAGAATTGGCAAGTGGGCTTATACTTTGATTGAGTATGATTTGGCTTATGAATCTCTAAAATCCATGAAAGGCCAAATTGTTGCTAATTTCATTGTTGAACATCGGATTAATGACAAGCATGATGTTGATATGAACTTTGTTTCATTAGTGCCATGGAGATTGTATTTTGATGGTTCAGTTTGTAGCAATGGCCAAGGTGTTGGTATTGTTTATATATCTCCTCATGGTGCTGTTTTTGAAGCCTCATGCCGCTTAGAATATTTTTGCACAAACAATCAAGCCGAATATGAAGCATTGTTATTCGGTCTAGAGATGTTACTTGCTATAGGTGTTACACATATTGAGGCTTACGGTGATTCGTTACTAGTAGTGCAGCAAATATCTAGAATCTTTCAGTGTTTTGACGAATCACTTAATGTTTATCTTGATAAATGTCTAGATATAATTTCTACTTTGGATTGTTTTAGCATTGCACATATATCTAGACATGACAACTGGAAAGCAAATGAGTTGGCACAGCAAGCATCTGGATATCATGTTGATCATGGCATGTTTCATATCTCTCAAAGACCAATGTCTTGTCTTGCCAATATGGGAGAGGCTGAACCTGAACCCACTGATTCGGCCATTAACAAAAAATCTAGTGCAGGTGATAATTCCGACTGGAGAAAGCCTATTGTTGATTACTTGTGCAATCCGAGTGAAAGGGTGGACAGGGCTGTTCGGCGTATGGCTTTCAAATATACAATGAGAGATGATGGTCTTTATCGCCGAACAGTCGATGATGTTCTTCTAAAGTGTTTAGATGAGGACCAGGCAAGAGTTGCTATGGGAGAAGTGCATGAAGGTATTTGTGGCACTCATCAGTCGGCTCCCAAAATGAAATGGTTATTGCGACGTGCTGGGTTTTATTGGCTGACTATGATTAATGATTGCTTCAGATATTATAAAGGGTGTGAAGCTTGTCAAAAGTTTGGTGATATTCAACTGGCTCCTGCTGCTATGTTACATCCTATTATCAAACCGTGGCCTTTCAGAGGTTGGGGTTTAGATTTCATTGGACAAATCCACCCGTCTTCCTCAAAAGGGCATCGGTTCGTATTGGTGGCAACTGATTATTTCACTAAATGGTCTGAAGCAGTACCTCTCAAGAACATGGCACATACGGAGGTAATTCAATTCATAACCAAGCACATTATTCATAGATTCGTTATTCCTCAAACGTTAACTACAGATCAAGGTTCATCTTTTATGTCACACCAAGTCAGAGAGTTTGCCGAATCTTATAATATAAAGTTGCTCAATTCCTCTCCATATTATGCCCAAGCTAATGGACAAGCTGAGTCTAGCAATAAAATTCTAATCAAGCTCATCAAGAAGAAGATTAAGGACAATCCGAGGAGATGGCATGAGTTGTTGTCTGAAGCTTTATGGGCATACAGAATTTCAAGGCATGGTGCTACGAAGGTGACTCCATATGAGCTAGTATATGGTCAGGAGGCTGTTTTACCAGTGGAGGTAAATTTGAATGCTTTGAGAATAGCCAAACAAAATGATTTATCGGCAGTAGACTTTTATAACTTAATGATGGACAATATTGATGAGGTTGCCGATAAACGTTTGGTTGCTTTGGAGTCCATAGAGAGAGATAAGTTGAGGGTAGCAAGAGCCTACAATAAGAAAGTTAAGTTGAAGCATTTTCAAGTTGGTGAACTCGTCTGGAAAGTGATTCTGCCAATTGGTTCAAGAGATAGAAAATTCGGGAAGTGGTCTCCAAGTTGGGAAGGTCCTTTTAGGATTATAAGGGTTGTTCCTGGAAATTCATATTTGGTAGAATCAATACAAGGGGCAGTGTTACCTCGAGCTCTCAACGGAAAATATTTGAAGAAGTACCACCCGAGTGTGTGGCAGGAAGCCTAAGTAGGCAATGGCCGATATACAATTATCGCCCTTAGCACAAACATGGCCGATACATAATTATCGCCCTGAGAAAAATAAATGGCCGATGGAGTGTTAACATCGTCCTTAGAACGAACACTATGCATATTATTTTTCGGCATGCAAGCTTTGCCGAAAAACAGGGGGGCATGTGTTGACACCTGATTTTGGCAAGATACAAAGTGAAAGGGTTTTCAACATGAGAAAATTTCATATCGCCGAGTGGAATAACTTTGATGTTTAGGCTATCGACATTTGACCTCATCTCAGTGGCCGAAGCTGTACTCCGAGTGACAAAATTTAATATTCTGAGTGCTTTTCGGCCGATTACGTCCTCAATATGACCTCAGATGAAGGAGTGCTCTAAAGGAATTGTCTTCGTCTCGTCGAGACAGTCGATTTTCATATATAAATCATCTCAATCCGAGTTCATATGCAAAAGTTATAGTCGATATGGTCTGGACAGGTCAGAGACCAAAATATTACGCTTGACACCAGACACATGTTGATAAGTGTCTGACGCAATGCGTGAGCAATTCGGCCTTCAAGACGGCCTTGAATTGAAAAACCTTCAACATGCAAAAGTTTCGTCTCGTCGAGCCGATCGATTTTCATATATAATTCGTCTCAATCCGAGGTCGTATGAGACTTGGAGAGACAAATCAAGATCAGGCTATGTTTTTGGTCGAGTGAAAAACCTACCATCCGAGTGAAAACTCACCGGTCGAGTGAAAACCTACCGATCGAGTAAAAGGTCGAGTGAAAACCTACCGATCGAGTAAAAGGTCAAGTGAAAACCTACCGATCGAGTAAAAGGTCGAGTGAAAACCTACCGATCGAGTAAAAGGTCGAAAGCCTACCGATGAGTAAAAGGTCGAGTGAAAACCTACCGATCGAGTAAAAAGTCGAGTGAAAACCTACCGATCGAGTAAAAGGTCGATTGAGTAAAAGGTCGAGTGAAAATTGGTCGATCAAGTAAAAGATTGTCTTCCGACTGAAAATGTGGTCATCATCCGAGTGAAAGATTGTCTTCCGAGTGAAAGTATAGTCATCCGAGTGAAAAGGTCCAGTCGAGTGAAAGACTCTAATATCCGAGTGGATGAGCTCAAATCCGAGTGAAACTGAACATGTGCCCAAAAGTTTATCAAGATAATCTCGGATGAAGAAGTGTTCAATACAGAAGTTGTGCGTATCATCAAGACGGTAAACTTTGGTTTTGGAGTCATCGTCATCAGAGATAGTATATGACCTGCAAATTCACTACAACACTCTGATAATTCAGTCTACCGCAAGACCGAGTCCGACTGGAAGGTAAAAACGACCTCGAAAAGTATTCAAGATGGCTTTATTTGAAAAAGTGGTCAACATGAGAGTTGTTCGTATCGTCGAGGCGCACAAGTTTGATGTTTGGGCCATCTTGATCGGAGGTCATATGGAGGCTCGGCGGCCTGCACAAGGAGGAAGACAGAAGTTGGGCCAGATTCAGACTGAATCCGAGTTGGAATAGAACTAGGACTCTAGGACGCGAATTGATGTAATTTTTCTTGTAAGGAAAGCCTAGATGAATCCTTTACTTGTACGGGAAGTCCAGCCGCCTCTTATATATGTTGGGGGTGACGGCCGATTGAACAACACACAATCGAACAAATCAATATACTACTTTTTCCTGTCTACTTTTTATCTCTCCACCGTTTTTCTCTCTCGTTCTTCGCTGTTCTTCGTGTTTGAGAGCTGCGAATCCCGAGGCTCTAGGGGCGAGCGAATCGACCTAGGGCAGCCCATAGCCGCCGCAATCCCTGACGGGGTCCCTCCCGGGTGCGCGGGGTTTCGGGTCTGCAAAAGCACCCGCCGACTGTCTTGCGTATCGCGCTGTTGGTCGGGTCTCCTTCGACGTGAGCTGCGGTGCATCACCCCCGGCGTCGAGGGTACACATGACGTGTTCGTGTGTCAACAGTGATGATCCCATTAGGCCCGGGCATCTTGAGCTTCATGTACCCGTAATGGGGTATTGCTTGGAAGATTGTAAACGCTTCCCGCCCTAGCAGAGCGTGATAACCGCTGCTGAACGGAGCCACCTGGAACGTGACCTCTTCGGACCTGTAATTATCCGGCGTGCCGAACACCACATCTAGTGTGATTTTTCCTGTACAGCACGCTTCCCGACTGGGGATTATTCCTCTAAAGGTTGTGCTGCTTCGCTCAATGCGGTTCCAGTCTATTTCCATTTTTTGAAGAGTCTCCTCGTAAATGAGGTTCAATCCGCTGCCGCCGTCCATGAGTACCTTGGTAAGACGAAAGCCGTCCACTATTGGACTAAGGACCAATGCGGCTGGTGCCCGGGCTGTTCGGAATTTAGGTTCATCACTGGCGTTAAAGGTAATAGCCGTGTCACACCATGGGTTTATTGTTGCTACTTGGTAGACTTCAGCAAGGCCGCGGAGTGTCCTTTTTCGCATATTATTTGATGCGAAAGTCTTGAAGATTGTTAATACCGTATTGGTGTCTCTGGGTGGCTTTCTGTGGCCTCCGGAATTAGGAGATTTTCGCCAATTTTGGCCACCTGCCAGAGTATCCAACATGCTCTGAGGCTGTAAGGTGGTGTGGCGTCCTCTGTACTGTGAATTTTACAGGGTCCATTAAGCCACCCTTCCAATACGGTTCCATGCCCTGTAGAGGGTTTTTGCTTTTTAGTGCTTGACCCGGGTGACTGGTGATGATGCACCCTTTTATTTTGGACTGGGTTTGTATTCAGGGCCGGATTGTCCCAAAATTTCATTTCGATTTTCCAGGCGCTTTCCATCGCACAGTACTTTCGTACAATGGACGCCAAGTCAGCAAAGCGTGTAATATCACGGCGACTTATGGCGTTGAGCATTCCCTTGTCCGTGCAATTATTGCAGAAGATTGAAATTGCGTCTTCCTCGCGGCAGTCCCTTAGCCTGCTCTTCACCAGGAGGAATCTGGCCTAGTAATGATGTACTGTTTCATCGGGTTCTTGCCTGATTTTGGATAGATCGCTTATGTTGGGGTGGGTGGTTGGATTAAATCCGAAGCCTCACCCCATCTAAGGCTCAGCGGCCGAGGAATTTCTGAACTCGACAATTTGGATTCCTGGATATTGTCTAATGAATCCAGCTCGTCGCCTGACTCTAAGTTCAGGTCTTGAGTGATGTCCTCCCCTCCGCGGGTATCCGGCTTGGAGGGATCAGGGATCCGGACGTAGCGAGTCCTTAAGATAGATGAAGGGTCGCCGCACTGTCCCTCTACCACGGCAACGTGATGGGTGACTTGGGGAGAGTTAATCTCTCTCAGATCGGTTTTAGGCCCAATCTGGTCGTAATCCGTAGCGACTCCCAGGGCGGCGAAGCGATCCAAGAGCTCGTTTATGGAGGAAAGCTCTATTGGATCTAACTGCTCGGCGAGTTCTGAGTTGACATGAAGATTGTTTTCGATGGCTCGAGAGGTCATCGTTGGAGCAGAAGCCGAACAGGTGGTCATAAGAAAGCCACCTAACCGGAGGGTTTGGCCGACAGCCAAAGCTCCCTTAGCAACGGTGTCGTCTTTAAATACGGGGCAAGGCATCCTTCCTGATGATGACGACACAGAGGAACTCTCAATGAAAGCACCAATGTCGGTGTCAAAACTGGCGGATCTCGGGTAGGGGGTCCCGAACTGTGCGTCTAGGCCGGATGGTAACAGGAGGCAAGGGACACAAAGTTATACCCAGGTTCGGGCCCTCTCGATGGAGGTAAAACCCTACGTCATGCTTGATTAATATTGATGATATGGGTAGTACAAGAGTAGATCTACCACGAGATCGAGGAGGCTAAACCCTAGAAGCTAGCCTATGGTATGATTGTTGATGTGTATGTTGTCCTACGGACTAAAACCCTCCGATTTATATAGACACCGGGTAGGGTTAGGGTTACATAGAGTCGGTTACAATGGTAGGAGATCTTCATATCCATATCGCCAAGCTTGCCTTCCACGCCAAGGAAAGTCCCTTCTGGACGCGGGATGGAGTCTTCAATCTTGTATCTTCATAGTCTAGGAGTCCGGCTGAAGGTATAGTCCGGCCATCCGGACACCCCCTAATCTAGGACTCCCTCAACGCCCTTCAGTCTGTCTTTCATTCCAGATAGATCAGATATAGCATCATCACGAGCAGCTGCAGTCTCAGTGTCGCTGGGGTCAGCTGATGCACATCTACTCTTGTGCGGTGTTGTCGCACAATAAGCAGCATCATCCATGTCCGCCTCCCCGCCCACCTGCTGGCTATCTATCAGTGTTAGAGTTTTCTGCATCATCATCATTGACTCCTCAACATCCTTTCGAACAGCCGGATAAATCTCCTTCTTCAACTTTTCAAACAATGCATTCTGCTTCATTTCACTCCCGCTTTTTTCATGCTGAGCCTCTCTTGTTTGCTGAGTGTGAAAGCCCTCTCCTGCAGGGCATTAACACCTATACCCCTTGTACGACCAGGGGGCTCTTTTGTGTCTAGAGCAATGGACAGAATGTCACATGGCCTAAGTTCCTGTAGAACATTCCAGGGATCTTGGAAGCCTCTACCATCACTTGATACAGTTTGGCGTCATGTGCGTTTTCAAAGTAATAAGTTTCATCATCACGCCGCTTTGCACGTGCCCGCAAGTAGTCTCTGGCGCGTTCACCCTTGATTTCACTAAAGGCCGGACTCCCACCCACCGCTACTGCTTCTTTGTCCTCCTGTTCCCATATCAGTTTCATGCTGTAGTATCCTGCCACACCCATATGGTGGGGGTGTATGTTCTTCTTCTGAAGTTCCGATTGCTTGAAACTCTTCGTAGCAAACTCTGGAGTTGCCCTGACCCTTTTGAATTCTGCCCAGTCTACCTTTGTAATTTGGGGGTATGCGGGGATTGGGTCCTTGCCTTCACTCAAGTACTTCTTGTACAACACGTGCTTCCAGTTTCTCCAAGCATCCCTAGCCTTCTTCAGTGTAGCGTGTTCCACCTGCATTCTCCACTGCTCTGGAACGTTGAAGTGATCCATGATCTCCCGGACTATCCTTCGCCGTGTTTCTGTGTCAGCCTTCCGAAACCCTGGCAGATTAATGTTGAGACTTGGCCTGCCAACAAATCCACACACACTCCTGAACATCATGCGTGGTTTATCTGGTTTAGTTGGAGCCCAGGACTTTAAATCAATCTCGGTTACTTCATATACACCTTTAGGCTGGTGTGTGGGCTTCCTTGTAGCATTCCTCCATGTCCTGACCGGATGGTTAATTGCTACAACACTATCCCGTTCAAGACTACTTGATCCCTCACAATCTGTTGAAGACCTGGGGTTATCCGAATCAGATGAAGATACATGGCCTGAATGAGTGTTGTCGCTGCTACTCGACATCTATAGAGAACACATGCGAAACTTAGGAATGGAGGATAAGCATAAAACTAACAACTTGGTATCAAGCTTTCTAAACATGACATGCAATAATTTAGAAAATGTATGGCTAATTTGTTAAGTTTGTGTGACTCGGGCGTCCGCGATCTGTAAATAGGCAGTAACTTATTGGAACAAATACAACTTATATGTACTAAGGAAGGTAGATAATGAACATATATACTCTCTCCGTTATTTTATAGCCAATTTGGGAACATACGGAACGAAATTGGCAGAGGGACTGCGAGGAAATATGCCTCACCGTGATGGAGAGCAGTAACTAACAGGCTTCTTAATGCAAACCCGGACGGACCACAGGAGAGGCGAGGGTTACTACATTGATATGCTCGAGGGTGGCTGGCGAGCAAATGAAGACGGCGAGGCGCGGGCCGCCGCGTGTTGGGAACGACAGTGGAGGTAGGCTTGACGCCGAAGAGCGGGCACATGGCCGGGGTAAGCACAGTGGCGCCGGAGAGGGTTCTGCTATGGATCTGGGGGAGGGGGGAGCTGGCGAAGGAGATTGGGTGGACCAGTTGAGTGAAGCGCGGGCGGACGGTGGGGGGGGTGTTGGCGGCCTAGGTGAAAAGGGTTTCAATTATCCCCGGCCGCCACGCGCGCGGAAAGGCCTATTCAAACGGTTGCCTCTAAGCGCTCGTGTGCACAAACAGAATAATTTTGTTTGAAATGAAGATGTACTAATTTTGAAATGAAGACGTACTAATTTTGAAATGAAGATGTGAGTTCATCGTTTCTCATCTAAATTTTTTGCACGTAAACCAATCACAATTTTACCACGGGTTTGATTTGCTGGCGCATTTCAGGTCTCGTGTGCTACATGTAAGACATTTTTTGGCATTTACCGTGCATGTTGGCATATAAATCAATTCCTAGCCGGACTGCATTTCCTGTCAAAAGGGATGAGGATTGCCGTTCGATCTAGGAGCATCCAACGGTGTAGACGTACGATCCGTGGGGTTTGGGTTCTGGCCAATCAGAAAGAACGACTCAGATCGCACGCGCAACGAGGGGGGGGGGCATCGGCCACGATTTGGTAGGCACACGACTTTCATGTGTGAACCGTGTGCTATTTGAAAACATTTTTTTGGGAGGAGATATTTGAAAACATGTACATGTGTTGTCGAAAGGGCTGAGGATCGTCGTTCGATCGAGGAGAATCCAACGGTGTAGATGTACGATCCGTGGGGTTTGGGTTCTGGCCAATCAGAACGCACGACTTAGATCGCGCGCGTGGCAGAGGGGGGGTGCATCGGCCATGGTTTAGTGGACACACGGCTTTCGTGAGTGAACCGTGTGCTCTTTGAAAACATTTACATTACCTAACATCATATTTTTGTTCGAATGAAAACATGAGTTCATCGTTTCGCCTCCATTTTTTTCCACTGTAAGAAATCATGAGTATAGTGGAGAGTGTCATATACTAGTATCATGAATATATAATACATATGATACTACCTTTAATTAATTATAGCGCATAGTATAATACATAGAGTATAGTATCATATATAGATCATATTTATTGCCATGCATGACACAAATTAGCATCACATTTAACATGATACGATATCTACCTACTATATGTTACTCTAACCCTCTTTATATATATTTAATTCTTTGCCACACAGCATACTTGCTATTTTCAAGTGCATGACATCGTCAGCTATGATACCACCACTATGGCCAGTCTTATATAGTGGGGAGTATCATATAGTACTATATATATAGTATCATGCATATGATACTAGTGTATGATACTACGTACGTACCTTCATAGTGCATATATAGTATCATAGAGTAGTACTAGCTTCCTCTGTAAACTAATATAAGAGCGTTTAGATTACTAAATAGTGACCTAAACGCTCTTATATTAGTTTACGGAGGGAGTATATATCATAGATACTAACTCATGATACTATGCATGCACGCATTGCGGAGGTATTGCCGATCATATACTAGTATCATGCGGGCCTGGCTGTGGCCTTGTTGACGCCCTCGGTAAGGGCCTTGTCGGGGGCCCGACAAGGATCTTGCCGTAGCGTTGCAGTCGTCCCAGGCAAGGTGCTTGCCGGGGGCCTTGTGGATCTCCTCGGCAAGGATCCTGTTGAGGGTTGCCGTCTTCTAGTCCTCATTTGATCTTGGATGTCCATGATCTTGACGAAGATCTGCATGCCATCAAGGAGGTGCCTCCCGAGCCCTTGCCTCAGTGTGATCGACTATGCTGGAGGCCGTGGGCTCAAGGGTGGTGTGCCCCAATGGTGTTGGACGAGCTGCCCCAGCAAGGCTCTTGCCGGGGCCACTGAGGCCGTCCCGGCAAGGGCCTTGTCGAGGAAAACTACTTTGTCCTTCTTTTCTTTGGTCTTGGCATGGCCTTTAGCCACCTTGTGCTCTGGCTCCCTTCCTCTGCCCTGCTTAGTGTGGCCATGGCGCGTGGCTCCGACTTCCCGTGCACAAGTAAAGGGGTACAAAGGTGTGCTCTTACTTTTGTACACCGACAGCGGCATTTTAAATCATCATTCTTATATGGTGGGTTGCGCCACCAACAAAAGTTGAAAATCTTCAATTTGAGTTTCTCTTCAATATTTGAATTTCCTCAGTTGTTCAAACAACTTCAACTTTGCAATGTCTTCACTCTTTCCATCGTTGTTCTTCTTTGACTATATATATTGTTTTGAGTTTAAGTCCTCTACAACATTCACTTATTGATATTTCTTCAAGTTGCCTTTTCTGCTAAGTGAATGTGATCGGACCCTTCCCCCTCTATGCTAAACTCAACCCAGTCTGTTCACGTATTCTTCATGTGCGTTCTATTTGAAACCAGTTCAAAATCTTCACTTTGTCCTAGTCAGCTGAAGAATTTGCGAACGAAACATTAAAATTTTCTTATCTGAATTTATGGCTTTTGCCGCTCAAACCGTTCCACATCCCATGATAGGATTTAACTATTAACCCATGATCTTACACGATCGCCACCTCTGAGTACGTGGGTGACACATGTTGCTTGGCTGAGAAGGGTCAGGGGAATGTTCGTCCATTTTTCTTGGGCGAGCGGTTTTTCACCTCGGCTATATATACCCCCACCCTCCTCAGACTGCATTTACCCCGCTCGACCTCACTCCCCTCGCACGATCTCTCAAGACCTAGCGCTGCCGCTACTTTCATCGTCGCCGGTGAGGAAGAGCTTCACTGCCTCGACCTCGTCGCCATCATACTCGCGCCGGCAGTGGATATCTTCCCTCCACCACCGCCGTAGTTGTCTTCCTCTGCCAAGTTAGGGCATGGAAGATCTGGACTAACGAACTTCCAATCTCAAACTCACAGTTAGTCGTGTTCTTTGTCAAGGGTAATTAAAAGTTACTTTTACTGCCCTTGTTGATTCTTATGATTTCCAAAAAAACAAAAGGTGTTTATTCTTCAACTTCCACACTTCAAACACCTCACACAACATCTGCTCTTGATCTATTTCTCTAAGCAACATTTTTCTTCAAGATTCCTCAATTGTGTGGATTTTCAATCTATACAACTCTGGAACCTAAGTCAAAGAACGCTTAGTTGAATTCCTCAAGACACGTCTGGTCAAATTCCTCAAACTTGTTCTTTTTGCAAAAAAACTTCTGAGAACGCATATGACCTCTCCAAATTCTTCACACCTATACTCTATTCATAGGTACACATGTCCGCTGCTAAATCACCAGGTTCTCATCAACTTAACTCATTTGCAGCGTTCCTCGAAGACAATTTACATACCTCTTTAGAGAACTCGATTGTTCAAAATCCTCGGCTGAAGAAAATGGTAGATGGCAAGAAACCTCAGAAGGGAGGCAAGAAAATGGAAGTAAAAACAACCTTTGAGATTCTTGATGACATTTATGAGGAATATTGCACTCATGATGAAGCCAAACATGGCAAGGAGAACAAGAATCAACGCAAGGTGTGCATACAAAGGATAGAGAGGAGATGGGCATAGGAATGGAGGGAATATCGATATGCACTCCAAAGTACATGAAGAAATTTGCTCTTCACCCTCCTTACCCAAGACCTCCGTTGGCACCTGGCCAAATTGCTGATCCCACTAGCCTCAAGCACAGTGAGTACTATCCTGATGAATGGGTTAAGAAGCAAGCCAAACTGGCCAAAATGGCCAAGGAAGCAGTGAGGAAATTCAATAAAGACTCTACTGCTGCCGCTGCTGAGGCCTCTGCTAGCAAGCCCACGAAGTCTATGCAAAAGAAGCCAGCTCACAAGCCCAGTTCCTTAGCAATGCCCTCATGGACAAGCTCATCCATGTCCTCACGGCAAATACCTCAAGCTGCTCTAGTTCCTCCAATTGCAAAGCCCTCAGCTCCTCCGGCAAAGTCCTCAGCACCTGTGCATCTCGCCTCGTGTCAAAGGACCACAGACATCTCAATTGCCTCAGGAGCCTCTGCAAGTTTTTCAGCTCCTCCGCAGTCCTCAATAGGCCCCACCTTGCGGAAGACCATGGCTACTGCTGGACGAGGCTCTAGACCAAGTCCTCACAAGAAGCAGGTTGCCTTCCAAGTACCGTCAGATGAAGACAAAGCTAATGATGAAGAACTCGCTGAAATCACCAGAGATAGACAGCAACGGGCCGCTAGAGCCAAAGGAACAAATGTTCCTCTTCTGTTGGATCCCAAGCTGATCCTGGACTTCATTGATCTTTGGCACAAGGACCCCAACACTCCTATGCCTGATTTCAAGCTCACTCCTGGCCAAAGTCACATCCTGACCGCCTTCATAGGCGAAGAAAAATGGAAACTTGAGAAGGCCAGGCAGCTGAAGAAAGCTCAATACAAGAAGGAGCATTTTCTGAAGCAGAATATTGTCAGAATGACAACTAATGAACTTGTGGCTGCACAAGCTGAGATCAAAAACCTCAGTGATGAATTTGATGCCTACCGTGCAGATTGGCTTCGAGCCAAGGTTAGATTCGTCAGAATGGCAAAGGGATTCACCTCAAACGTTGCAGCCCCAACGCAACATGAATCTCCTCAGGATGAAGCTTCTGCATAGCCAACTGAAGAACATGCTAGCACCATTGATGAAGAACAGGTTGCTGAAGAAACTGAAAGTACCAGGGCTGATGAAGCTATTCCAACCACTGATGAAATTGCCAGGGCAACCACTAGTGTTGCGCCTGAGGATCAAGACAGGCCAGCTAAAGCATCTACTGCTGTGCCTGAAGACAATGAACAAGCCAGAACAACTGCATTAGTTGCGCCTAAGGAAACTGCACCAATTTCCTCTGCTCCCCCACACCAATGCCAAGTCCTATCCTTCCTTCTGCATCAGAAGCGAAGAAAACCAAGGTTGCGGAGCGAGCAACTGTGAAGAAACGGAAAGCATCTGCCACCTCAGAGTCTTTAGCACCAAAGAAAATAAAGACTTTGACGAGCTCGTTTGAGAATCCAATTGATGTTGTTCCTGTTTCAAGCATGCCATCAAAGGAAATCATCCCCTTTTCTGAGGATTATGAGATCCCAAGTGGATCAGATGAAGATGTTCCTTCTGCTGCTTCGTCAGAGTAGTTGGACGAAGAAATTAAAGTGGATAACATCCCTTCAACCCCTCTGGTATCATCGCCCATGCCTCAGTTTATAGCTGAAGTGGCAGGCGTTGAGGAAATTGATGAAGAAGAAGACGTGGACATTAGGAGCATCACTCTAGTTCTGAATGATGACTATTGGGAAAGTCATCACCCCAACTCTCCAATGTTCACCCCACTGCAACAGATTCCTCAGTCCCCAGTCTAGACTGAAGAAACTCATACGGGCTCTGATGAACCTCAAGCGTCTCTTCTTACCATCCCTGAAGAAATTCTAGCCACTAGTGCTGATGTTAATGCTACTGAAGAAAAGGAGACTCAGGCTGGTATTGAAGTGGAAACTGAAATTCCTCAGCCTGTGGCCCCTGAGATTGTGATTCAAGAGGCTATGAAGACATTGACTGATGAACCTCAGCCCAAGCCGAAGAATCCCTTCTCAAAGAAGCAGAAGTTCAAGGCTGATGACTTCTTTTATGAGCATGTATTCTTCACTGACTACAACCCATATGACTCTGCTCGTCTTCGCCGCAAGCGTTTCTCGACAGCAAGTCAGATGAACTTCTACTCTTTACTGGTATTCGATAAAGACAAGATCTTTGACCATGAGCATATTCCTCATGTGGACATGGAATCCCTGCCTTGCTTCACCCCAGTCCTCAGTGTTCTTTATGATGATGGGCTACTCAATTTCTACAACGACTCTAATGAAGAATAGGTCGTTGGCATCATCACTACAAAAAAATACACTTCCGTGATGATACGTGTTTGTCACAGTAGGTCGCTTTTTTTGTCATGCATGTATATCCATGACAAATTTATGACAGAATCAAGATAGTCATACCTGTGCTGTCGTAGAAGTGTTCCATGACATTACCAAAATTATCATCACGGAAGTGTCCACTTCCATGACATAAATCGCGCGTCACAGAAGTGCTTTCATCAAGGGTGACCGACACGTGGCATCCACCATAACGGAACGCCGTTAAGCTATCGGGTCGGGTTTTGGATCCGGTAACCCATTAACAGCCCCGACCAATGGGAAATTTCCACGTGTAAAATTCTTATTGGCCGGACGAAACATGTGTCAGCTCGTCAGTGGGTCAGATAGGCGCCTATGATACGTCGACACGTGGCCTGGCCCAACAGAGGCCCATTCCTGTGAAAAGGCCGGCCCGTTTGACTTGTGAGGGAGTCCTGGATTAGGGGGTATCCGGATAGCCAAACTATATCCTTTGGCCGGACTGTTGGACTATGAAGATACAAGATTGAAGACTTTGTCCCGTGTCCGGTTGGGACTCTCCTTGGCGTGGAAGGCAAGCTTGGCAATACAGATATGTAGATCTCCTTCCTTGTAACCGACTCTGTGTAACCCTAGCCCCCCCGGTGTCTATATAAACCGGGTTTAGTCCGTAGGACCAAGAACAACAATCATACCATATGCTAGCTTCTAGGGTTTAGCCTCTTCGATCTCGTGGTAGATCAACTCTTGTAATACTCATATCATCAAGATCAATCAAGCAGGAGTAGGGTTTTACCTCCATCGAGAGGGCCCGTACCTGGGTAAAAACATCGTGTCTCCCGTCTCCTATTACCATCTGCCTAGACGCACAGTTTGGGACCCCCTACCCGAGATCCGCCGGTTTTGACACCGACATTGGTGCTTTCATTGAGAGTTCCTCTGTGTCATCATCATTAGGCTTGATGGCTCCTTGGATCATTGATAGCGATGCAGTTCAGGGTGAGATTTTTCTCCCCGGACAGATCTTTGTATTTAGCGGCTTCGCACTGCGGGCCAACTCGCTTGGCCATCTGGAGCAGATCGAAAGTTACGCCCCTGGCCACCAGGTCAGGTTTGAAAGCTTAAACTACACGGCCGACATCCGCGGAGACTTGATCTTCGACGGGTTCGAGCCCCTGCCGAGTGTGCCGCACAGTCACGATGAACATGATTTAGCTCTGCCATCGGATAGTGTTCAGGAGACCGCACCGACAATCGCTCCGATCCTCAATCCGGAGCCAACTGCGCCATCCATGGATGGGTGGATAGACCCCGCCACGGAGGCCGCATTCTCAGCGACGATCGAGCTGAATATCGACCTTACATTTCACGAGAGTCGTGATGCCAGACTGCCGGATTCTTCCCCGGCCATGGACTCCGAACCGCCTGCGCCCGCGCCTATTGAATCCGACCGGGCGCCGATCATGGAGTTCACCTCCGCAGATATCTTTCAGCACTCGCCCTTCGGTGACATACTGAACTCATTAAGGTCTCTCTCTTTGTCAGGAGAATCCTGGTCGAATTATGTCCTGCAGGATTGGGATGCGGATGACGAAGAAATTCGCCACCCACCCACCACCCACTTAGTAGCCACTGTGGATGTTTTGACCGACATGCTCGACTTCGACTCCGAAGACATTGACAGTATGGACGACGATGCAGGAGACAAACAGGAAACACTGCCCACAGGGCAGTGGACAACCACCTCATCATATGATATATATATGGTGGACACACCCAAAGAAGGCAACGACGACGGGACAGCGGAGGATGACCCCTCTAAGAAGCAACCCAAGCGCCGACGTCAGCGGCGCCACTCTAAGTCTTGCCAAAGCAAAAGTGGTGATACTGACACAGGAGATACTAGCACTCCGGACAGTGCCGAAGATGATGACAGTCCCCTCCAGCAAGATTTAGAGCAGGAGGATGGAGAAGCCAGCCCTCCTAAGAGAGCGGCAGATGGAGAGGTGGAGGATGATAATTACATGCCTCCCTCCGAAGACGAGGCAATCCTCGACGATGACAAAATTGTCTGTGCCTGAGGATCCCGTCGAACAAGAGCGCTTCAAGTGCCGGCTTATAGCCACGGCAAATAGCCTTAAGAAAAAGCAACAGCAGCTTCGGGCTGATCAAGATTTGCTAGCTGACAGATGGACTGAAGTCCTTGTGGCTGAGGAATATGAACTCGAATGCCCCTCCAAGAGTTACCCCAAGCACAGGTTGCTACCCCGACAGAGGAAGCATTAAAACCTACATCTCTAGTGTATGACGCGGCTGAGCGGCCTCCTTGTGGCCGCGACAGAGAGGCGTTTCGGCCAAAAGCTCAGCCCGCACCCCAACGTCACTCAAATAAAAATGTCAAGGCACGGGGAAATATGCTAGACCTGCGAGACGTATTGGAGGACAAAGAAAAACACGCAAGATCAATCTATGGATCATGAGGGCACGCCACTATGCGAGACGATAACCATCACGTCGGATACAGTAAAAGTAAATCTGGCCGGGCCGAACATATCGGACAAGACTCATTTGAGCTGCGTCGTGACATAGCCCAGTATAGAGGCGCCGCACACCCCCTATGCTTCACAGACGAAGTAATGGATCACCAAATCCCAGAGGGTTTCAAACCCATAAATATCGAATCATACGACGGTACAACAGATCCTGCGGTATGGATCGAGGACTTCCTCCTGCACATCACATGGCCCGCGGTGACGATCTACACGCCATCAAATACCTCCCACTCAAACTCAAAGGACCAGCTCGGCATTGGCTCAACAGCCTGCCAGCAGAATCCATTGGCTATTGGGAAGATCTGGAAGCCGCATTCCTTGACAACTTCCAGGGCCCTTATGTGCGACCACCAGATGCCGATGACTTGAGCCACATAATTCAGCAGCCAGAGGAATCGGCCAGGCAATTTTGGACACGATTCTTGACAAAGAAAAATCAAATTGTCGACTGTCCGGATGCAGAGGCCCTAGCAGCTTTTAAGCACAACATCCGCGACGAGTGGCTCGCCCGGCACCTCGGGCAGGAAAAGCCGAAATCTATGGCAGCCCTCACGACACTCATGACCCGCTTTTGCGCAGGAGAGGATAGCTGGCTGGCTCACATCAATAATATATCAAAGAACCATGGTACTTCAGTACCAAGGATAGCAATGGCAGTTCACGTCGCAACAAACATAAGCGCCGCATCAACAGCGACAACGCCAAAGATACGGCAGTCAATGCCGGATTCAGAGGCTCTAAACCCGGTCAGTGGAAAAAGCCATTCAAAAGAAGCACTCCGGGCCCGTCTAGTTTGGACCGTATACTCGATCGCTCGTGTCAAATACACGGCACCCCCGACAAGCCAGCCAACCACACCAACATAGAATGTTGGGTGTTCAAGCAGGCCGGCAAGTTAAATGCCGAAAACAAGGATAAGGGGTTACATAGCGACGAGGAGGAGGAGCCCCGGCTGCCGAACACCAGAGGACAGAAGAGGTTCCCGCCACAAGTGCGGACGGTGAACATGATATAAGCAACCCACATCCCCAAGAGGGAGCGGAAGCGTGTGCTAAGGGACGTATATGCGATGGAGCCAGTCACCCCAAAGTTCAACCCATGGTCCTCCTGTCCGATCACCTTCGATCGCAGGGACCACCCCACTAGTATCCAACATGGCGGATTTGCCGCACTAGTCCTAGACCCAATCATCGATGGATTTCACCTCACTCGAGTCCTTATGGACGGCGGCAGCAGCCTGAACCTGCTTTATCAGGACACAGTGCGCAAAATGGGTATAGACCCCTCAAGGATTAAACCCACAAAACGACCTTCAAAGGCGTCATACCAGGTGTAGAGGCCCATTGCACACACTCAGTCACACTAGAAGTGGTCTTCGGATCCCCGGATAATTTCCGAAGCGAGGAGTTAATCTTCGATAGAGTCCCGTTCTGCAGTGGCTATCATGCACTGCTCGGGCGAACCGCATTCGCAAGATTCAATGCGGTACCGCATTATGTATACCTCAAGCTCAAGATGCCAGGACCTCGAGGAGTCATCACAGTCAACGGATACACAGAGCACTCTCTCCGTACGGTGGAGCACACTGCGGCCCTCGCAGCAGAAGCGCAAAGCAGCCTCTTAAGGCAATCAACCAGTTCGGCGATCAAACACCCGGACACCGTCAAGCGTGCCCGGAGTAATCTGTGTCTGGCACGTTCTGAGCTCGCATAACAATTTGTCCCCCACCCCAGTGCCTGCCAAATGGCGAAATCCGTGCCACACGTACATAATTACGCATTGAAAATACCATGGGCATAGGTGGGAGAAGGGGGCACGACTACGGCACGCCCCAAAACGCGGCTCAACCACACTAGGGGCTTCCCGGTTTGTTATTTTTTCTCTCTTTCAGGACTTTACTCTCTGGAAACACTGTCCGGCAGTACGACCGCCGGATACATGATACAACAACCAAGGAGGCAGAAAACTACGTCGCACCATGGAACTCCCAGGTGGTCTCTGATAACGAGCGAAATACCTACTTTTAATACCATTCCGCAACTTGTCCTTGGAGGGGACATGACAAATATTCCTACCTTTTTCTTATCGCACCACTTGTATCATTATGCTTTGGCGCACCCTTTTCAAATAAACAATGCATAGCACTAGTCTATTACCGCATTCTCTATTCTTTTATATATATATGTTCATTCATGACATTCAGCACCCGTACACTCTGGTACGACCAATACGCCAGGGGCTTAAGTGTACCCCAAAATACGGTGTGAGAAGTCCGAACACTTTCGACAGTGCGGCACCCCGAACTTATAGCATTATATGCATCAGCTCCGAATCATGTCTTGGGTCAATAGTTGGGTTTGCCCGGCTCCCATGTTTTGGTACCTTACGTTCCGCTATATCGGCTAAGGTAGCACTGGGAGAACTACTGCGATTGTGCCCTAGTTCATCTGGGAGCACCTCAGTAGAGAAAGCTAAAACTGACTGTCATGATAGGGCGAGAGCTGGTCGCTGTTCGAGAGGTCTCGAGTCCCTAAGGACTTATGCTGCTTAGGGCGAGGAGTCGGCTTTGTCCGGCTTAGGCATGTATAACACCCCGAATTCAGCCTTCCGAATACTAGGGGCTTCGCCAAAATTTAAAATTGTAGACTTCTGTGGCTAAGTGAGAGTGATAAAGCATTATAGTCCGATTGCCTTGTTTGTTGCGCTGAGTACCTCCCTCGAAGGACCCAACAATGGGAAAAAGAGTGCTCAGATTTATCCCGAACACCCTAGCACTCGTGGCATGGAGGCAGAAGACGACGACTGGCCATCTCTTAGATTTGATAAACAGCCGCACAGAAGGTAATATTTTAAATTCAAACAAGCGTTGCATAGCGCGCATGAACAAGTTTTCATAATACAGGATCACACGAGCAAGTTCATTCAAAAATTACATCCTTCGCATACTCGTCCGCCACAAGACGGGCACCCTTCAGGACACCCTCATAATACATTTTCGGGCGGCGATGCTCCTTGCCCTGCGGCGGCCCCTCGTTTACCAGCTTCTCGGCGTCCATCTTAGTCCAGTGCACCTTCGCACGAGCAAAAGCCCTGCGTGCACCTTCGATGCAGACGGACCGCTTTATGACTTCCAGCCGTAGGTAGGCATCCAGCAGCCGCCTCACCAGGCCGAAGTAGCTGATGGGAAGGGCATCGCCAGGCCACATCCGGACTACAAGGCCCTTCATGGCCTGTTCGGCCGCCTTGCGAAGCTCGGCCAGTTGCTTCAGCTGGTCGCTCAAAGGCATGGGGTGTTCGGTCCCAGTATGTTGAGACCAGAACAACTTCTCCATCGAGCTTCTCTCCTCGGCCCGGTAGAATTCGGCAGCATCAAACACACTGCGGGGCAGATCTATGAACGCTCTTGAAGAGCTCCGAACTCAGGTAAGTAAATAGAAATTTTCTTTCACATGCTTGCTTTTCATAATGAATGCCTTACCCGCCGCTATCCTCTTCGCCGCCTCAATCTCCTGGAGGGCCTTATGGGCTTCGGCCTTGGCATGTTTTACACTTTCGAGGGCCTTGGCAAGCTCGGACTCTCACGTCTTCGAGTCACGCTCCAGGGACTCGTATTTTTTCACGAGTTCCTCGAGCTCTTGTTGCACCTCACCCACCCGTGCCTCTTGTTTCTCCCGCTCGGTGCGCTCCTGGGCCGCTTTGTTTTCGTCCTCGGACAACACCTGCTTCAGGGTCGCCACTTCGGTCATGTTCCCTGGCATATTCATGATGATCCTATTATCTTGCAACCAAGTTTCTTCTTGTTTTTCATATATAAACAAGGTTTTGCTTACCGTTGTTCTCCTCGAGCTGCCTCTTGGCAAGGCTGAGCTCTTCATTGGACTGCTTAAGGTCCTGCTTTAATGCGGTGACCTCCGCAGTACGTGTGGCAGCGGCCAGCAGGGAAGCCTGCATACGCATATAGACATACTTGTATTAGACTCCTACAGATAGATCCTCTATTCAGCTTTTCTTTGTGAACGCCAAACAGAGCATCAGGGGCTACTGTCTATGCAGTAACATTTTCATATATTTTAATACTTACCTCAAAGCCTGTTAGAAGGCTGGCGCAGGATTCAGTCAGTCCGCTCTTGGCGGACTGAACCTTCTTGATCACCGCACTCATGATAGTGCGGTGCTCTTCATCGATGGAAGCGCCACGAAGCGCTTCCAGCAAGTTGCCCGGTACCTTTGGATGGACAGGGGCCACCGGCACGGGCAGGTTGCCCCTCTTAGCGGGGGGTCGCCTGCCGGAGTCCGGAACCGCTCTGGGTTCCGGCATAGTGTCCGGCTGGGGGCCGGACTTGGAGCCCATGGGAGTCTTGCCCCCTTTGCGCCCAGGGTCCGGAAGGTCACCTCGAGGCGCCTCTAGGGCCACCTCCCCCCGGCTTGGTGCCCTTTGAGACAACACCTCGACGTTGTCCGTACGGCTGGGGGAGGAGGCAGTCGGAAGTGAGTCGCTATCCATGTCCGATGGGTCCAAAGAACCATCTGACGAGGACACGTTGATGTGGGCCTTGGGTAGACTGCATAATCATGTTTGACATGGTGTAAGGAGAAGCAGTGCAATAAAAGCATACCATGAATTGCTCTGGTATCCGAATACTTACGACTTCGCCAGGGGCTTGTCCCTGGGCAACCACTCGTCTTTGCTATGCGCGGCGGTGGTGGAATAGTCCGGAAGGAGAGTCCTTCCCTTCTTGGACTCTATGGCTTCCCCGGTTGGGGTGGCCTTCCTTTTCTTGTCTCCCCCGGCTGGAGGGGGAGAACCTTCATCTTCCTCCTCCTCGTTTTCACGAGAGGAGTGCGTTTTGGAGTTATCGGACGATGAGTCCGATACCACCTGACGCCGGGAACTCCTTCGAGTCCCCATGGCCTTCTTCTTGGTCTTCTTCTCTGGCACCTCATAAGGTGCCGGAGTCAGCATCTCCGTCAGGAGTGCGTTGGCCGGATCTTCGGGCAGGGGGGCCGGGCAGTCGATCTGCTCCGATGTCTCCACCCAGTCCTGTCATGGGCATGGGAGCTCAGATCCCGCACATAATTAAACTAGATGCCCTATAATGCGTAAGGAACTTACCAGATTCGCAGGGTGCTTCGCGCTAAGTCTGCGGTCCTCGGTGAGGGAAGGAGGGACCTCGACGCCCTTGAACAGCACCCTCTAGACGTCCTTATGCGTCGTGCCATAGAGCTCGCTTAGAGTCTAGTGCTGGGCCGGGTCGAATTCCCATAAATTGAATGACCGTTGTTGACACGGGAGGATCCGACGGAAGAGCATGACCTGGACCACGTTGACAAGCTTAAGTTTCTTTCTTATCATGTTTCGGATACATGTCTGGAGTACGGTCAGCTCTGCCAAGCTACCCCAAGACAGACCCTTCTCTTTCAAGGAGGTAAGCCGCATGGGGATGCCGGATCGAAATTCGGGGGATGCCACCCAGTTGAAGTTGCGCGGCACAGTGATGTAGAACCACCCCGATTGCCACTCCTTTATGGTCTCCACAAAGGAGCCCTTGACCCATGTGACATTGGGCATTTTGCCCACCATGGCGCCTCCGCACTCCACTTGCTGGCCGGTCACCACCTTAGGTTTAACATTGAAGGTCTTCAGCCACAGGCCGAATTGGGGCCTGATGCGGAGGAAAGCGTCGCACACGACGATAAACGCCGAGATGTTGAGGATGAAATTGGGGGCCAGATCGTGAAAATCCAGCCCGTAGTAGAACATAAGCCCGCGGACGAACAGGTGGAGGGGAAATCCCAGTCCGCGGACAAAATGGGGGAGAAACACAACCCTCTCATGGGGTTCGGGCGTAGGAATGATCTGCCCCACATCTGGGAGCCGGTGCGCGATGTCCGCCGTCAGATATCCGGCCTCTCGTAACTTGGTGATGTTCTCCTCTGTGATGGAGGAGACCATCCACTTTCCTCCCGCTCCGGACATGCTTGGAGTGGCTTTAGGAGGAAGACACCAACTTGGGCGTTGGAGCTCGAGTGTGCGAAAAGGGATAAGCAAGGAAGAAGAAGGTGTGGGTTAAAAGGGGAAGTCTTCATCCCTTTATAAAGACGGTAGAACTGTGTGCCTCCCCACTCGCTGGTAAAAACCGCTTATTCCCAAGCGCCGCAATTGATGGCGCGGTTGGGTTACCCACACCCGTATTGATGAGAATCCCGTGGAAATATTTTTCTCTGTACGGTGGTATGTGGAACTTGTTTTGCAGAGCCGGACACTATCTTTGTGTTCAAAATCTTCTATGGAGTATTCGGAGGAGGTACCCGCCTTGCAATGCCGAAGACAAACTGCGCGCCGGACTCATCGTCATTGAAGCCTGGTTCAGGGGCTGCTAAGGGAGTCCTGGATTAGGGGGTATCCGGACAGCCAGACTATATCCTTTGGCCGGACTGTTGGACTATGAAGAGACAAGATTGAAGACTTCGTCCCGTGTCCGGATGGGACTCTCCTTGGCGTGGAAGGCAAGCTTGGAAATACGGATATGCAGATCTCCTTCCTTGTAACCGACTCTGTGTAACCCTAGCCTCCCCGGTGTCTATATAAACCGGAGGGTTTAGTCCGTAGGACCAAGAACAACAATCATACCATAGGCTAGCTTCTAGGGTTTAGCCTCTTCGATCTCGTGGTAGATCAACTCTTGCAATACTCATATCATCAAGATCAATCAAGCAGGAGTAGGGTTTTACCTCCATCGAGAGGGCCCGAACCTGGGAAAAAACATCATGTCCCCCGTCTCCTATTACCATCTGCCTAGACGCACAATTCGGGACCCCCTACCCGAGATCCGCCGGTTTTGACACCGACAACTTGGTCAAAAGGTGGCGGGCCGGCCCATGGAAAGCCTGTTAACGGCCTATTCGCATATAGCCCATTTACAGCCCGCTGACACAAGGCCCGTTACGCCCTATTCGAATTAGGCCTAGTAGCGTCATCTGGGCCATCCAATATGATTCTAGCCCATTTTCAATTCTGGCCATGTATGGCCCATGACGTCTTTCGGCCCATATGAGGTCCTATGTAACTCTTGGCCTATTAATGGCCCGTGGTGAAACTGGCCCGTAATGAACAGTGTATCACTATACACCCATTAACGGCCCGTGGTGAAACTGGCCCGTAATGAACAGTGTATCACTTTATACCCATTAACGACCCGTTATTCCGTTGGGCCTTTTCCAGCCCATGTTATCTTTCGGCCTTCTCAGAGCCCATTTATTCTTGGGATCATTTCCAGCATTCGTTTACTTATGGCCCGTTACTGTCGTTTTCTGCTTGTGGGCCAAATTCAGCCCTTGGTTACAGTCGGCCCGTTTGTGGTCCATTAATACATTGGGCCGTTTTCATAGCGTCATCAAATACGGCCTATTAACGATGGCCTGTTATGGTCGGCCCATGAACGGACGATTCCAACTCTAGCCCGTTTGCAGCCATAATGCGGTATGTTTGGCCCATGTTTGGCCAATCGATCATACGGCCCGTATAAGGCCCATTGATAATACGGCCCGCAGAAGGCCCATTGTTTCTACGGCCCGTAGAAGGCCCACTATTTCTACTACCAGTAGGAGGCCCAGTATCACTACAGTAAATATTAGCCCATGGTTATTGTGGCCTAGTTTTAAAAAATAGGTTATTGCAGCCACTAGCTAACCGCCGAAAAAGAACTGCAATGACTACAAGCAAACAAATAAACAAGACAACAAGGAAATAAATAAGCAAGCAACTAACGCTAGGCTATCATGGCTATTACACATATTACATCCACTAGGCATCAAAGTTCGCCACCAGTGCAAATATAGGGAACAAAGCAGCATATCATATACACTGGTTGTCAAAGTTGGCGACTAGCGCAAATAAACGCTGCAGCAAAACAAATCCAGAACTGAAACCACTTCAGAAGATCTCAAGAAACAATATCCTGGGTACCCATAATCCTGGCAAGATGCTTAGCAAGGTTATTAACTTTCTCTTGTTTGGCGCTTAAATCCTCCAGCGCTTGCTGTTGCACCAAAAAATATGCATCTGAATTCTGTAGGGACTTCCTCAGTCCTTCAGCTTCCCGTCGCAGCACATCTCATCGATGTCTTTCAACTTGAAGTTGAGACTCAGGAAGACGAACTGATTCAGGCAGCGAGTTCGAAGAGCTTGTGCCAGCAGTAGTGGCCAGTAACTCGAACACTACATCAAGACAGGACTTTTGGGTTCCCTCACTGTTGTCAATATAGTTTTCATTAGCTTTCTTGGAGACCAACAGGGATGTCTCACTATCTTGAACCTTATCTGCATTACTTTCTTTACCATTGGATAACGCGGTACTGTTCTCCAATATTTTGTCCACATTGGAAAAGAGAAACAAGCAGACACATCACATGTTTACGATGT
The DNA here is from genome assembly GCF_018294505.1 of Triticum aestivum. NCBI lineage: Eukaryota > Viridiplantae > Streptophyta > Magnoliopsida > Poales > Poaceae > Triticum > Triticum aestivum. The sequence goes on from NC_057806.1 coordinate 559,629,631, forward strand.
TGTATATGAAACTCATTTTGGTAAATGAGTTCAGTAGTAAAGTGGACAGGATAACAGCATGAAACAAACATATATCTATGTACCATGGTCACTTTATGGTCTATATCATTCTAGTTTTTGTTGCCAAATCAAGATAGAGACACAGTTCAAATAATATTTGTTCAAGACAAAGCAGAATAGACAGAATATAAGTGTGGGTAACTATAGAGCAATAACAACACTTGTAATGTGCATGACATGAGAACATAACTGTTTATTCAATTGAAACTGAAATCAACATAGAGCAGGTTACAACAGCAAACCAGTTAAAGAAACAGGTTTAAAACATACATGTTGCGCCATTGGAGTTTCAATTCCATCCTTCAAATTTGGAAATAGTTGGTATGAGTAAATACAGTCATGCAAGAGCAAAGGAGTATGAACCATAGCTACATAACCTGACCTGAGAACAAATCTTCTTCTCCTTTAAGCGTTGAGTTGGGATTCAGAGTGGTGGTCCTTGTGCTTTGGGCATTGCAGTTCCCTTACTAACTGCTCGTGTTTGGGTGCTCTGTGGTGGAGACGGTGTTGTGTCAACTGGAACTGGGTTACTATCTGCCGGGGTTGGGGTTAGAAGGGGTGTAGCTGGTTCTTTGTTCAACTGGGTAGGGGTACAATCTACAAGATTCTGGGTTATGTGTGGTGGATCTGCTCCTTGGGCAAGTACAACCGTGGTTCTATCTGCATCAACTGGTAGCACTATCTTTTCTGAAGACCGTGTTGTTACTCCCTTAGATACTGCCATCATGCTTTCCAATTCAAATGGCTAATAAACAAGAAAAGCATAGACATTGTATGATAGATAGGTGCAATGGATAGTGGGGAATAAAAGAGGGCATGAAATAATTCATATTTATGTTGTCTAACCAAACAGGATAGCATGATACAATTTCACATATATGATGGCTAACTAAACAGGATAGCATGACACAATTTCATATTATGATGGCTAACTAAAAAAGATGGAAAGACATAGTTCAAAATATGAGACTATGTAAAGAGGATGACATGACATAACTATATAATGTGTTTATTAAATAGGTTGGCATGGCATAATTCACATACATTCACGGATAGAATGCCATAATTCAAAATATGATGATTGTAAACACTAAACAAGATGAGATGATATAACTGTATGATGTCTTTATTAAATGGGTTGTCATGCCATAATTCAGATAGATGATGTGTATGTACTATGTAAACATGATGGCATGATATAATTCAAATATATGAATTATATAGTAAGCAAGTAAGCAGATGGCAATCCATATATGATGTAAAAACTAAGCAATGCAGGACAACATGCATGACATGGGTAATATAACCCTGCCAAGTTTGAGCATAGACCTCAGGGGGAAAATAGGACTAGTCATCAGTATCTGAATCCTCCTCTGAGGAGCTCTCTGTAACCAGCAAGATGTCTGCTTCAGCAGGTAGCATTGTCTGCTCTAAATACCTTGTTTTCACTCCAGATACTTCCATCACCGCTTCAAATGGCTGATGCACAGGAAGAGTAGTTGAATATACAAACGTTGTCGACAAATGGAACACGTAATACAAAAAATGATAGCATGATATAATTCACATACATGATGATTGGCTAAACAGCATGGCATTGCATAATTCACATATATAATGCCTTTGCAACAAGATAGCATTGTATAATTCACATATATAATGTCTTGCAACAAGATGGCAATGCATAATTCACAGATATGGTAATTAGACACTGAAGAGGTGGCATTCACACAAAGCATATCTAAACTAATCAAATGACATAGCAATGCGAGACACCATACGCATGATATGAGCAACATAACCCTGCCAAGTTAGAGCATACACCTCGGGGGGGGATAGGACTGGTCATCTGTCTCTGAATCCTCCTCTGAGGAGCTATCCGTAACCAGCGAGATATGCACTTCGTCAGATAGCATAGTCTGCTCTGAAGACCTTGTTTTCACTCCATAATTTGCCATCACCGTGTCAAATGGCTGACGCACATGAAGAGCAGTTGAATGTAATAACATTGTTGACAAATGTAATATGTAATGAAAAAAAGGATGGCCTGATATAATTTACATATAAGATGACTGGCTAAGCAGGATGGCATTGCAAAATTCACATATATGATGCCTGGCTAAACAAGATGGTGTTGCATAATTCACATAAACGATGAATAAACTAAAAAGATGGCATTCGCACAAAGGATGTCTAAACTAAGCAGATGACATATTTGATGTATAAAGTAAGCAATGCAAGACACCATATGAATGATATAACCAACATCAGCATGCCAAGTTAGAGCGAAGACCTCAGGGGGTAAATAGGAGTTGTCTTCTCCTTCTGAATCCCCCCCCCCAGAACAGATATCTTCCTCTCGATTACAATCTGAAATGCATCGAGGGGGTCTGCCTTTGCGCCTACCATGGAGCAACGTCTGCATGAAATTTTATTGCCACGCAAGGCTCGTCTCTTTTGCTCTACATGTTTAGTTCCATTGTTTACAATAACTATCATGCATAGGAATAAACCATAGTGAGATTATGTAAGGAGTGCATGCAGAAATCCAGAGTGATGGTAGCAACCTGTGGATAGACCCAAAACCAATAATAGCAGGCAGACAATGGCTTCTGTTAAAAAATACAGATAATGGCTTCTTTACTGTTTGTTTCCCACCCAACATGAAACTCATAGTAGACACCGGAGATTAACCAGATAGTAGATAGATACTATTGATAGCGGCCCCGATATGTACCCCACAACCATTTAAAAACTCAAGTTTCACCATTAGTTTGGAGCTGACTCGGAGTCTAATCGGTGAACAGGACAATAAAGTAGCATGTAATATTAAGCGATGCATAACGTAAGCAGACAGGAAAGAGTGCGACCTCTCTTGCAGACCCGTGTAGTCCTCGAGGTCATCTGCTCGGTTGATGATGGTAATGCAGTTTTCATGGCTGCCAGCGGCGGGGAAGAAGATCTGAGGCGGCGAAAGACAGTCTCGAGGCCGGATCCCTGCTGTGCTGGACCCTTCTGTCGTTGGAGCAGCTGAGCTGGGGTGGACGACGGCGCAGCAGGAGCGGGACAAACCACACAAGGTTTTCTTTGACAACTATCTGTAAGAGAAGTAATTCTGTAAGGGCTCGTTTGAATTGGAGGATTCCAACAATACAGGGATAGGAAATAGACATGAATAGGATAGGAATGCATGTGCAAAACAGAGAATTTAAAAACACAGGATTTCTGCCAATCTGGGTGTTTGATTCGCAACAATTGGAAGATCACCGGATGCAAAGAAGCATGGTGAGATTAAGTCAAACCACAAGAAAATGTACGGTTATAATGCTATTATGCTACTATCTCTTAGTCTTGTGCTTTATGAATAGGAATTTGACAAGGAGGACAAGTGAAAATTAAAATTCCTACATTTTTTCTTTCAAGGAGACACTAAAGGAACAAATCCGTGTGCTCAGTGGACAATATATATAACATGTAGAGTAAAAAAGAGATGCAACAAGTGTACAACCTCTTTGGTGAAGCCATGTCGATCTCAGCGTGATTGGGTTGGCCGGTGAGGATGCTCCGGCTGACTTTGCTGTCGGAGGAGGGGAACAAGATCTTAGGCGTCTGGAGATGGAGCATGAGGTACTTCTCCGCTGTGATGGAGGGTTTCGTCATTGGAGCAGCTCCGGTGAGTTGTACGACGCTGAGGCTGAAGCAGGACAAGAGAGACAATGAACAACGTTAACCTGAGTGGAATTCTAATAGCATCTCCAATACATGACATAAAATACATAACCACAAAGTACTAGATGTAAAATACATCAGCCGCTCATCTCTGAACTTAACTGTCGAAACTGAATTTAACTGTCGAAAATGAACTTAACTGTCGAAACTGAACTTAACTGTCAAAACTGAATTTTGCTGTCGAAACTGAATTTTGCTGTCGAAAGTGAACGCACTAGCAAGGTGAGGCTACATGTCGGTTGACTGATTTTTTCATCTCTGGTCAGTCGATTTTGCAGCCGTTGGATACGAAATCAAGGGCCCGCGGTTCA
>NC_057806.1:559634162-559640965 GCF_018294505.1 Triticum aestivum
TGCTGAGCTTTTTCTCCAGCGATCCCCATGCCACCGCCCCACCAACGCCCCGCCACCGCCGGCGACCACCGCCCCCATCCTGAACCCTAAGATAGATAGTGGGGTACCTCTTCGGTGAGCCCCCATCCCCGCTGCGGCTGGTTCTTCATTCACCCCGGCGAGCCCCCCCCACCCCCTGAAAATCGACTGATCCAAAAGTCGATTCAGTCGACTGAAGTGTAGCTAAATCGAAGCAGCATCGCAAGTAGGAGCAAGAGCGAGAGCGAGAGCAGTAGCGCGAGCAAGAGCAATAGCAAGAGTAGACCAGGCAGGGGACCGAGAGCAAGAGCAGAGCAGCAGTGCGAGCGAGATCTAAAGCAGCAGCAGCTCCTACTGATGTGGACGTCACCGTCGAGGGAGCGACATCGTGGAGGAAGTGGCTGGCCACGCCGCCGTGGATGGAGCCGTGCCATGTTAGATCGGGACCGAGCGCCGGCAGCACCGTGAGATCGAATCAAGAATAAAATGCGGCAATTAGTGTACAACCTCTTTGGTGGCGCCGATTAGGCCGCAGCTTCATCCAAGGAAACGGTGATGATGATGCTCTTCCGGTGGTGCAGGTGAAGACGGCGGTGTGGGAATGGAGGTGGCGTGAAAGACGACGGGAACATCGGGGCAGCTCCTTGGAGGTGGAGGACGGGGTGGCTAAACCGGCGGGACGATGAGATCGACGACGGATCCTCATCCAATACGGTGGATAAGGGACGTTGAGGTGTTGCTGTGGACGACGTCGTCAGGGAAGAGGCTCCGGCTAGGTGGCGGACGGAGCAGGGTGTGGGGTTTCGTTATGGGTTTTCGCGGCCTCAGTGTACGAATGGGTGGGCGGATGGGATGGCAGTGGGGAACCATGGCTTAGAGACGCACTTGTCCGAAATGTGGGGTAAGTTAGAAAAGTACCCCCACCGATTTGAGGTTGTTCTTTTGGTTCAGGGGTACCACGGGCATTTCACGTGTCGGGATTTCACAGGAGGTGGGAGTTTTAACGCGCGTTGAAATTTCGGAATAGCAAGGCGCGGGTTGAGATGGAGGGAGTTGTCGGAGCACAACGAGACAAAGATATATCTTAAATATTTCGGGCTAACAGGGTGTGGGTTGAAATTTCCGGACAAGCCTAACGTGTAATGTACCAAATCAATGCGCACTACAAATGTCATTCAAAACTTTGAATTCATGTTATGTTCAATTAAATATTTTGCTACGTGTATAATGCATGCAACCTACTACTCAAATGAACGTTCTAGTGCATTCCAAACGTATATACTACCGCTTCAATATGAACTAAATTTGAATTCGTTTCTCTATTTGAATAAGATCTACAGTAATGATTGTTGTGAAGTCAAAGCATTTGAATTCGTTTCTCTGTTTTAATAAGATCTACAATCATCATTGTTGTCAAGTTAAACCATCGTTTGTGTATTATCTTCATAGCACACCACATGATTAGTCTCGAGTTACATATGAACTATGTGTACTATATGAACTCGAACTAGATTTTTTGAATCCACTTTATTTTGATTTCAAATCACATTACATTTCTAGCTCTAGCTAGATCTTCATAATCTAAACCATGTCTCATATGTATAATGTGTTTATCACATTATGTATGGTGCCCCGCCCCCTACGACTACAAGTATTTAGATGTGAGTTGCAAACACCACACATTACCACAAATTCAAATAAAATGTGAGAATGTTCGATATATAGTATTGTTTAGATTGTTCGATATTTAGTTGTAAGCTGCAAACGCCACACATTATCACAAATTCAAATAAAATGTGAGATTGTTTGATGTATAGTATGGTTTAGATTGTTCGACATTTAGCTGTGAGTTGCAAACGCCATGCATTATCACAGTATGGTATAACATGCGCACAACACGTGTATCACCGCTATATTCATGCATGCAATGTTTAAAACACTATGATCTCCTATTCAAATATATGAATTCGCTTTCATATCAAATTATGATATTTGTTAGTCTCTTACACCCACACAATCCTCTAACCTTTGTAGCTACCACCAACTTTCTCTCGTGCATGCACACGCCCTCCTCGCCCTCCCCCTCCCTCGACATTCTATCCACTGGGCACATTCATTTTTTCTTTAGGTCGTTCTCCCAGGGACTCCACAACTCCTTTCCGACACACACCGATCGATAAACCTCTCCAGTGATGCCTGCCTACAACATACACACACACCTTCAATCTCCTCCTTTATGTGTCCTTGCCTCGTGTCTCTCATACGGTCAGACACACGTGTAAACTCTCGCCCCTCTTTTCATCGATCTCACAACCGCACACTCCTCCCCCTATCTAGCTAGTAGTTAGGCCTCTCGCACCATCTCCTAGCTCCATTCTCTCTGTCTATCCGTCTCGCTGGGCCTTATTTGCCTCTAACAAATGGACGTACACCGACCGATCTCTCACTGTACATATAGCTAGCTAGGTCCTTATAACTCGTTTTTACCCACACGATAATCGATCTACCTCATTAGTTGTGTCTCTCCCTTCCTCCGACAAAGAACAATTGATCTACCGATCTAGTTAGGTTTGCTTACCAAACACATGGTTCCCCTTCATCATCAATGGATGCATCCTGACAGATCTATCACGCACAGGCACACATAGAAACACATCCCCACTCTTATTGATAACATTGCAGTTCCACCCTCAGTTTGTCTAGTAGGCCTCTCCCACCATCTTCGAGAAGCAACTCCATCACCCATCCAGCACTCTACCCCTCTCCCTCCCTCTCCCTCCCTCTCTCTCTCCTCTCTCTTTCTGTCCCATCATATTTCCCGTCCTTCAGTTATGTATGGATGTCAACCGATCTCCCTCAAGACATAGCCGGGTCTCTCCTTCTCAACACATATACGAGTCGTTCTACCTCTATAGTTAGGCCTCTGCCTACCCCTGCCCCCAGCCCTCCCCCCCACACACACACCGATACATCGAGTGCTCTAGTCATGTCTCCCTGCCACACACAAACTTGGCATGTGCCCTCTAACGTTCCGGTAGGCCAGTCGCCCTATATATTTGACTTGTACACACACACAATTTCGATGGCTCTCTTCATCGATCTCGCACCCACCCACTTGATCCTCTCTTCGACTCTATCGATAGCTATGACCCCTCCCTCTCTTCTCGTGGATTGCCCGACCCTCTATGTATGATATGGATAGGCCTCCATTTCACACACATTGCATGCAAAATTTTGTTTGAGATGTCATCGACACATATTCAAACAAATAATTCACGAAATCAACCCCCACCCCACCCCCACCCAAAACAAAAACACTCACGAACGCGGTTGGTATCTCTCACACACACCCACTTAGGTGGGGGACGTGCACAAAGAGAAGAGGTGCATGCACGATGCATGTACTCCTGTCTCTTTCCCAACCACACCCGCGCGGGTACACGGTGGAGCTCATTTCTGTATGAAAAAGGCAGCCCACGTGGTAATTTGGCACGTGTACTGGTTGTCCACTTGGTGGAGGGAGGATCGTCTACCACGGGTGAACAAACAAATTGCGACTTGACGTGTTATGTTAAAAAAAGAGGCAAACCATGTGGGGCCTACCTTAGAGGCAAGGCTCTATACACTGGAGTACTTTTGCACTACTAGGGAAAAGGCTAGCAGCAGCGCGGGTTTTAGGCCTATCAGCAGCGCGGGTACCCGCGCTACCAATAAGGCACTACAGCTAACGTATAGCAGTAGCGCTGGTCCACCCACGCTACTGCTACACAAGTGTTGCAGCAGCGCGCTTAAAGGAACCTCGCTGTTGCTAATAGCTATAGCGCGCTTCCCCTGTGCGCGCTACTGCTACAACCGCGCTGCTGCTAACTTTTCTGCACTCACTACTGCTAATTTTAGTAGTTTTTTGTTTTTTCAGCATATTTGTTTTGTATTTGAACAGGCTTTATAGAAGAATCTTTAGCACATACAAATGTCAACATGATACACATACAAATGCCTATGAGACCACAAATGTAATCATAGCATATACATACAAATAGTCTCGTCATAATCATCATCCAACACAAAGTGGTATCTTGTCATCATCTCGAAAATAGTGATACATGCAAGTCTCGAATACTTGCAACTACAACATCATCCATCTAAACAAAGGTATACGCGAGAAGAGCTATCACTATGAGTGAGAGCGGAACTATGCAGTACATGAGATGGCGGTTACGAGTCGTCTCTCGCGCTAGCGTGAACCTCAAGTAACTAGCTTCTCCTTCTTGTCTGCGTTTGAAGCCTTTATGGCTGGCGTCCGAGAACCCATTCACTTGCGCCTGACACTCATGCCACTCGTTGTACACCCCCGGAACCTTCCCTTTGTACACGACATAGCAGTTCCATCTCACCATCAAGAAACTAGGTACCTGTTAGAGATGCACGTTCATGAAGAGGATGTACAATCATATATATGCAACAAAATATACTAAAGAACACCGAAAAAGAAAGGGTTAGTAACTAGATGCAACATACAGTACGCAAATTAATTAACTAGAGGTACGCAGGTCATCATACGCAAACTAACAAAGTAGCGTTACGCAAGTTCGGCAGGGATCATGGACATCACAAAGTTGCATCACTACAAATAGTATACAAGTTCAACCGACACATATCATCATCATCAGCATCATAAATCACTAGAAGTTCCATCCTTCCATATCATCGAGGATGGACCCTAGCTTCTTGAACGACGTGAGGTCTAGACATTGCATGCCTATGCGAGTTCGGACGTCAGCTCGCGATATAGGGCCGTGGTGGAACATCCCCTTCTCATCGACGACTTCTTTCATGATGATCGTCGCAATGTCACTTTGGATGCGAAAGAAGTCATCTCTAAGTTTATAATCCGCTTCTCCATGAGATTCTAGCCACTTGTGGATATGATCATCATTTTTGCTTCTCATGCGAAGCTTTTGGTGATCCGTGTTGAACTGATTCATGAGATGGAGGATGTACAATCCATCCTTCTTGCTTGGTTTTGGGACTTGGATGCAGGAGAAGTTAGTTTTATGCACGAAACCCATCTTCTTGTTCCTTTGTTTCCTCATCTGCATGTGGCCACCTCTAAAGCTGAAGCCTTGGAGAGCATCATCTAGAATATTCATTATGTGGGTGTAGTCTTTTCTCTCGTAGTCTCTGGAAGGGTCAAAATACACGGCGTGGGAGACTTGCGGATAAAGAATGATAAGGACGGCGCGCCCGTTGCTGCGGGGAAAAGACACCTCAAATTATTCCCCATAGAGAGAGAAGGAATGATTGGAATGTATGAAAGGGTTGTTCAAAACTGACTTACTTTGGATGATAAGGTACGAGGACAATTTCCCGGTCCATATTCTGTACCATGAAGTTTTGGAGGTAGTCCCTAGCAGTTTCACGCTCAAAGTCGCCGAGACTCAAGAAAGACTCATGCATGTAGTATGGATCCGCCACACAGATTGTGAGACTTCGTCACTGTTCATGACAGAGCTCATATGTAGCGCAAAAAGGCGGACGATTGTAAAATCGAGCCGCCTTGTCAGAAACATCTCAAAGATATGGTCAAACCGCAGGAAGGACACCTCCGCGGGCCGTGTCTCGACGTAGCACTTCCCCTCAGGCACACGAGCCGCGTATGTCGGATATCCTGGATCCTTTGAGGCTAGTAGGCTTTTCTCAGTCGACAGCACATGGTCATGTAGTCTCCTGAGATCCGCTGATAGTGCCTCTAGTGGTTTCGGCGGTAGCATCGGCTCGCCCGTGAGATGGAACATGGCCGCACCTTTCACGGGTACACGCTCTTCAGAATGCATCCTACTTGGTTCCCATAGAACTTGCAAGGTTCTTCCGGCTCTAACGGCTCAAACTTGCCAGGTGCCATCTTTGTGATCACAAGTCGTCCAATCCCTAGTTTGTTAGGTTTTCGTATCCTCTGCTTCTTATGCCTCTTTTCGATACCGGCATCGGCGCCGGTATCTTTCCCAGCAGTACCTTCCCCACCGGTCTCGGCGCCGCCATCAGTGCTGGCGCCGTCGGTGTCGGTGTCGGCGTCAGTACCATCATCATGGCGGACCTGCAAACCTTGCTTAGCAGTCAAAAAGTCGAGGTAGTCTTGTTCACCCTCATAATCCATCTCGTCTGCATCTTGGTCAGAAGGCCCAGTTTCTTCGTTGTTCGACATGTTTCCTATGATTAAGTGTCCTCATTTATTTCTAAAAGTATGAATAAATGAGAAATGAGATAAAAAAGAAATCTATGTGCCAGCACTCGATATGCCAACTATGTAGCGCAAATCATGCCTTTATTCACGAGAATTTTCGGCATGACCTTTGCTAAAAAAGGGACATATCGAGCACCTGAAATTCACCGGAACGGAAATGAATCAACATTCCGGCGTAACATAGGCAACTCGGATCATTTACCAAAACATGACATGTCCAAAACATGACATATCCACATATCACATGTCCAGTTCAAATTTGCATATAAATTCAGCAAATTTTGAAACCTATCTAAATTCATAACTAAATAGATAACCTAATTAACATAACTAAAACCTAAGTAAATTAACCCTAGCTAGCAGAGAGAGAGAGGGGGGGTGGTTTACAGAGGGTGCAGGGCGAGGAGGCAGGCCCGACGACGGCCGAGGTTGAGAGGGGAGGAAGCAGAGGAGGGAGGCGAGGGCCGACGGGTCGGGGGCGAGCGCCGGCACCGGGGGCGAGCGCGCCTAGGTCGGGAGCGGCGGGGTCAGGGGCGAGCGCGCC
>NC_057806.1:559641424-559648803 GCF_018294505.1 Triticum aestivum
GGGGTCGGCGGGGTCGGGGGCAAGCGCGCCGAGGTCGGGGGCAGGCGCGGCGGTGCGACGGGGCCGGGGAAGAGAGAGTGGGGATTTGGGGGAAAAGAGGCGGGATGAAGCAGGGAGAGGGAGAATTTTGGGTTAAGTGGATGTAGCAGTAGCGCGTTTACACGAAACGCGCTACTACTACCTCGACTAGCTGTAGCGGTTTTCTACAGAAACCGCTACTGCTACCTTGACTAGCTATAGCGATTTTCTGTAGAAACCGCTACTGCTACCTTGACTAGCTGTAGGTCTTTTTCACTAAAGCGATGCTGCTATAACCAGTTTCCCTTTTTTCTTTTCCTCAGCATAATAGGAATATATATATTACATCATTGGACCCTTGCATAATAATGGCTAAGTGTGTATACAAAATAGGAACATATATATATATATACATCATTGGACCCATGCATAATAATGGCTAATTAAGTGTGTATACAAAATAGGAACATATATATATATATATATTACATCATTTGACCGATTCCTCAGCGCTGACGTTTTCGTTTTTGAGTCAGCTTCTTTCCCTTCTTGTTCGTCGAAGAATAATTGAGCCCCTCATTGTGACTTTGCCTTTTCCATGGAGTACGATTTTTCTTTGGTAATGTAGTATTGATTCTTCTTTTGACGTATACTTCATCATCATCGTCATCTTCCCTCACTGGGTTGCCGTACTGATCATAGTCTTCCTCGTTGGCGACTCCATCCATTCCAATGATGTTTCTTTTGCCTTTCCTCACGTCAACACGATTGGGATTGCATGGGTCGGTTATGAAGAAGCACTGTGTCACGTGCTTAGCGTGTACCCATGGCTCGTTTTTTGCGATAGCGTTCACGGTAGCGCTCTTGGCGTCGGGTATAGTCATGGTAGTGAAAATCCGGCTTTCTCTTTCGACATTCTTAGCCCATCTGACACGGAACATCGTCGTGTTGTGCAGTCCAGAGTAGTCAAGCTCCCAGATCTCCTCGACCCTTCCATAAAATCGTTCAGTTGCGCCGTTGTCGCTGCCGGTCATGCATTCCATCGTCACCCCTGAGTTCTGATATTCATCACTGTCCATATCTTTGGCCTCCGTGTAGAACGTGTATCCGTTGATATCATATGGCTGATAGGTTACGAGGTTGGGCGAGGGGCTATGTGCTAAGGCGTATATGAGCAATCCGTCCTTAGAGCCCTCCTCCGAGGGATTAGCAATAATATGCTCTTTGAACCAATGCAGGAAAGTGGAGTTGTGCTCTCTAGTAATTTCGGCATCCGTCCTGCATACCCCCCGATCACGATACTTCTTTGCGATAATTTCTTTATGCAGTGGCACGAAAGGATCTACCTCGCCAAGGTGTTGTAGCACTACCAAGTTTGCTCTGTCAAAGTCGCTGCGTCAATCTGAGTATGACACGTGCAGTTCCCTGCGACCGTTGCAGTGACCTTCTCCTTCGAGCCTCCCATCGTGCTTGTTAACGGGAAAACCAACACTAACACCAGGCAGCTGGTCTGGGCCATATAGAAAATTCTCACAGAAAGAGATGCACTCTTGTGTCAAATAGCCCTGGACGATGCTTCCATCCGGACGGGACATGTTACGAACGAATCCTTTGATGATCCCATTCATCCTCTCAAACGGCATCATGTTGTGCAGGAATGACGGCCCCAGGTCTATTATGTCATCCACAATATGGACACACAGATGCACCATCACGTCAAAGAACGCGGGCGGGAAGTACATCTCAAGCTCATTCATTATCACAACGATCTCTTCCTGTAGCCTTCGGAGCTGCTTCACACTGATCGACTTTTGAGAGATGACGTCGAAAAAGTTGCAGAGACCAATAAGCATGTCATGGACGTGCTTGTCCATTATCCCTCTAAGGGCAACAGGTAATATCTGCATCATCATCACATGACAGTCATGAGACTTCATCCCGCTGAACCTTTTCTTGTCCGTGTCTAGATATCTACTTATCTTGCCACAGTAACCGGAACTAACTTTGACTCCGGTAAGGCACTTAACTAATTGATTGATCTCAGCCTGACTTAAGGTGAAGCAAGAAGGGGGGCAATAATCCTCATTCTTTATTTTCTTGCCCTTCTTCTCCCGTGCCTCTGTCTCCGTCTCTGTCTCATCTGACATTTTACGTGGTGGCATGTGCAGATCTTCCCTGATTTCCAAATCTTGCAAGTCTTTTCTTGCCTTCGGCCCATCCTTGGTCTTATCCGGCATGTTCATCAGTGTTGCGAGCAAGCTCTCAAGGACATTCTTATAGATATGCATTTGATCAAGGCAATGAGGTGTATCGAGTTTGTGCCAGTACTCCAAGTCCCAGAACACAGACCTCATCTTCCATACCTTCAGCAGCGGCTCTGGCGCCTTTCTCATCGTCTTTCCCGGCGCGGGGCACTCCTTCCAGTTTTTCAACAGCTCATCGATTTCGGCACCGCTCCGCTTACGTGGAGGTCCTCGATGCTTAGCGTGACCATTGAATAGATCTGAATGGTTTCTCCACGGGTCGTCCTGTTCGAGCCATCTTCGATGCCCCATGTACATGATTTTCCCAGACCCACCATCTTTCCTTGACGTTAGCTGCTGAGACATCGTATCATCCATGCACCGTGTGCATCCGAAACATCCATGGCACACCTGGCCTGCCACATATCCGTAACCAAGATAGTCGTGCACTGTCGTGATCAGCGCGGCTCTCATGTTGAAATACTCGCCTTTGCTGGCGTCCCATGTCTTGGCCGGTGTTTTCCATAACGTGTCTAACTCCTCCTGAAGTAGCCCCAGATACAAATTAATATTATTTCCTGGTTGTTTTGGCCCTTGAATAAGCATGCTCATGTGAATGTACTTCGATTTCATGCACAACCAGGGGGAGGTTGTACATCCATACAAACACAGGCCATGTGCTATGGTTGGTGCTCTGGTTGCCAAACGGATTCATGCCATCGGTACACGCGCCGAGCACAATGTTCCTTGCATCACATTCAAAATACCGATAGAAGCTGTGCAACGCTCTCCACTGGCTTCCATCCTTGACGTGTCTCAGCTTTGGATCATCTCCATCGTCGGGCTTCTTCCTCTCTGCGTGCCAGCGCATTAGCTTTGCTTCCTTGGGATCTACAAAATACCTCTGGAGATGGGGAGTGATCGGTAAGTACCATACCACTTTCTGGGGACATTTCTTCCCGGCCTTCTTGTATCGAGAAGCATTGCACACCGGACAACTTGTTTTTTCCGCGTGCTCCTTCCGATAAATTATGCAATCGTTGATGCATGCATGGTATCTAACGTGTGGCAGATCAAGGGGGCACACAATCTTCTTGGCCTCATCAACACTACTAGGACATAGATACCCTCGGGAAGAACATCCTTTAGGTACTTGAGATGCTCATCGAGGCTAGTGTCGGTCCATTTGTTTTTAGCCTTCATCTTCAGCACTTGGAGCGTGAAACTCAAGTGGGTCACCTGAGGATTGCAACCATCATACATTGGAGTGGTCGAGTCTACCACCAGTTGCCCCAGCTTAGCCTCCTCTCTAGAAGCAGCTCTCTCAGTACTCGTCTCCTTGCGAAGCAATGCTTGAACATGAGGGTCCCGCACGATTGAACTTAGTACCGACGAACTCTGCTGTGTGGAGTCCATGTCGTTCTCTCCACCGCCATGTCCGGCCCCTTCTCCGCCGCCATGTCCGGCCTCTTCCCCGCCGCCATTATCAATCATCTCTTCGTCTTGCCCCATGTCATCATTGCCTGCCCCGTCGGCATCCTCAACATTGTAATCCTCATCTTCAGTTATCCACCGAGTATAGCCATCCATGAAACCAATCATGAGCAGGTGCGCTTCGACACGACCATCGACATGGGGGTAAAGCCAAACTATTCCTTTGCATTTTCGACACGGACATAAAACCTCTGTCAGGTTATTTTCCTGCATGTCCTGCACCGCCGACCGCGACCACCTGTCCACCATCGTTCCATTGACCATCGTGAACTCTGCACGGTAATAATAAACAAATTGATTATAAAAATGTGTGCATTCATCAAAGTCATACAAAAATTCGGCATGACCTTCCTTAAAAGTAGGACATATATAGATCTAGAGTTTGCCCGGAATTCGCCGAAACGGAAATAAATCGACATTTCGGCAAAACATAGGCAACTCAAATGCACAATTTGGCGTCAACTCATGCCACACACACAATCCCATAAAAATATCACACACACATGCATAAACGTATTTCCATTTTGCAAAAGCATGAAATATTAATCACACCTCTATCTCGAGATCGAGCACACGGTGGAGATGATGATGTAGGGAGGTCAAAAGTGCACAAAGCTCTTCTTGACAAAGAAAGATCTAGTTAGGGGGCAAATAGGTCACTTAACTAAATGCTACATCTACCTAGCTAGCTAATTTGGGAGGAGACAACTTCAACTAGTGGAGGGGGGAGGAAAAAGAGAAATGAGATGAATTAATGGAGGTGGTGTAGTTATAGCTAGGAGTAATGAAGAGAGAGAAAGGTAGGTAGAAGAGGGAGAGTAATGGGGGGCGAAGTATTGAGGAAGAAGAAGAGTGAGAGAGGGAGGATGTGGGAGGGTAGGGGAAAGGGAGGAGAGGAGATGGGGAGGGGAGGTGGAAAAGGTGGTGGGTCCTGCGTCTTAGCAGTAGCGCGGGAGAGAAAGCGTGCTGCTGCTAAGAGTGTAGCAACAACACGCTTTCCTGTCACGCGCTACTACTAAACGGGCCAACCCTGTGCACATTTTCAAAATTAGCAACAGCGAGGTGACAAAAAAGCGCGCTGCTACTATGGCATTAGCAGCAGCGCGCTCCCTGGCACCGCGCTACTGGTAAACTTATGTCGTTGTGTACTATCGGTGGATTTTTGTAGCAGCGTGGTTTAAGCGTCACACGTTACTGATAAGTTTGCACCAGTAGTGAGCTTTCCGTAGCCGCGCTGCTACTACTTAGCAGCAGCGCCTGTTTTTATGCCGCGCTGCTGCTAAGATTCTGTGTATAAGGTTTTCCCTAGTAGTGTTGATGTGTCCCGTCAACTCGCAGAACGAGGAGAAGCTTGCTTAGTAGAAAAGGGGCAAAGGTTCAGGCCGGGTAAGCCCATTAGTCCCGGTTCAGTCCAGAACCGGGACCAATGGGTGCATTGGACCCGGTTCATGAGCCCAGGGGGCTGCACGGGCCACGTGGGCCATTGGTCCCGTTCATCTGGACCCTTTGGTCCCGGTTGGTGGGACGAACCGAGACCAATGGGCCCCGCTCCTGGCCCACCACCATCGGTCCCAGTTGGTGGCATGAACCGGGACCAAAGGCTCCCCTTTAGACTCGGTTCATGCCACCAACCGGGACTAAAGGGTTTGTCCTTGTTGCGCTCAGAGTTTAGTCCCACCTCGCCAACCGAAGGGCGCTCACACCTGTTTATAAGCCCGTCCCTCTCTGCCTTGTTGAGCTCCTCTCAAAGTGAAAATAGATGCCCCTATATAGGGAATTTGACCTAAATTCATAGTGAATTTCTCTGAAATTCATAGAAATTGATCATGAATTTAGGTTGAATTTTCTCTATAGGCGCATATATGTTCATTTTTTTAGTAAAGTTAATCACAAACTTGTGATTCACACAAATTTCAAAGAATTCAAATTTTAACTATTCTAATTTGAAAACTAATGGCACTAACAGAAAGTTTATAATTGTTCGTTCCTGGGTTAGGAGATACATAGCTAGAGAGGGATCTCCGTGGAGAAAGATTGTTGATAGTAAATATAATACTAAAAATCCTAATATTCTGTGCTGTAGAGACTCACACCCTTCTCAGTTCTGGAAGAGTTTTATGTGGGCCCTGCAGGCAGTGAAGATGGGGTATGAATGGAAAATAGGTGATGGTAGATTGGTTAGATTATGGGAAGATACCTGGTATGGTAACACTCCCCTAGCCACACAATACTGGGACATATATGTTTTGGTTAATGAAAAGAATAAAACCATTGCAGATCTCTGGGATGGACAGGAGCTCAAATGCACCTTTAGAAGGACCTTCTCGGATGAACTGATGTTACAATGATTTGAATTGATTGAAATACTTTCCCTGACTAACTTTACTCAGGGGACAGACTCTTTGATTTGGAAGTATGAGTCTAAAGGAGTTTATTCTTCTAAGTGTCTATATGCTATTGTTAATTTCAGGGGGGTGCAGCCTATTTACCTCCCTGTTGTCTGGAATGTCAAAGTACCACCTAGAGTTCAAGGGTTTTTGTGGCTTTTTTCTCAGAATAAAATCATGACTTGTGATAATTTGAGGAAAAGAGGCATAGCAAAACCACTAGAATGTGTTTTTTGCAAAGAGATTGAGTCTGTCCATCATTTGCTCTTTGAATGTGTAGTAGTTAAGCTGGTCTGGACTGAGGTAGAATCTATCTTTAACATCTCGGTCAGTGGCTTTGTTTCTGTTGCGAAAAACTGGTTATGTGTCAAGAAATGCAAGCAACTGAATGTTGTGAGCTCCGCTGTCCTGTGGGGACTTTGGAATTTTAGGAATTATGTAGTCTTTAATAGATGCTCTTGGATTTCTATGAAACAGGTCTTGGGAAGAGTCTATCATTATCTAAGGGACTGGACCAAGCTGTTCCCAGATCTCCAGGGAGGGAAAATGCAAGAGTTTCAGGAACTGATCTGGGAGCGGCTGAGAAAACCATTGATGTTGGAGCCGGGCTGATCTGTCGCAATTGGTTTGAAGATCAAAACGATGCGTTGAGGGGCTCTGGAAGAATGCAGTGGGAAAGGCTGCTCATGGTGGGAGGACCACTCTGGAGTATCAACTACAGCACCCCGAGGAAGCTGATAGCATTCACGTGGTCAACATCGGGTGGGGGCCTCTGTCAGTTTAGAGCAGTTTGGCATAGATGTTGCTGAGTTTGGTGTCTGTTAGCTTAAGGTTGGTGACCTGAGGTTTGTAGTTCTAGGTGGCAAGTTACTTTGGTGGTTTTGTTGTTTCAAGTGTTGGCGTTTGTGGGAGGAGGCATGATGCTTCTTCTCTCTGAGTCCGTTTCTTTATTTTGTCCTGTTGAGTCCTGGTTTTGTAAGACTTGTCCTGAAAACAAAACAAAAAAACTGAAAAATAAAATAAAAATAGCAACAATAGGTATTTTGTTGTCAGTAGAAACAAAATAAAATAAATAAAGCAACAAAGTAAACAAAAAAAGTGTTTTCAAATTTGAAAACTAATGGCATTAACAAAAAGTTTATAATTTTTCTAAAACTAAAAGCATAAATAATTAAAAAATAAAGCAAAAAACAAAAGAAAATAAATAATGCAGAAAACAAAACAAAAAACTGAAAAA
>NC_057806.1:559649230-559653892 GCF_018294505.1 Triticum aestivum
AAAAAAAGTGTTTTCAAATTTGAAAACTAATGGCATTAACAAAAAGTTTATAATTTTTCTAAAACTAAAAACATAATGAATTAAAAAATAATGCAAAAAAATAACACAGAAAACAAAACAAAAAACTGGAAAAAAATAAAAATAGCAACAATAAGTATTTTGTTGTAAGTAGAAACAAAATAAAATAAATAAAGCAACAAAAAAAAGTGCCACCTACTGGGCCCCCACGGCCTGAATACGACTAGAAACCCATCCATGGGCCAGGATTCAGGCCCGTAGGGATGCCCAGTAGGCCCACAGGCATAGAAGTGACAATTAGGCCTGTAAGCCTGCAATGGAGAGGAGCTCGAGAGGGGTGCGACAGTGGGGCTTATAAACCACTGCGCACCCCTCTCAACTAGCACTACACAAAATCTATTAATCCATGACAGTTTCAATCGTCACAGGATTGTGGAAAACCATCATGGATGGGTATGCATGACGGACTCTAAATCTGTCATGTATATCGCGTCATAATTGTCAACATGGCCTGCATGACAGATTTTTTACCGTCACCGACTTGCCCTAGGCCCGTCCAGGCCCGGACCTTTGTGACGGACCTTTCCGTCATGGATATACATGACATGGCAACTGATGTGGCATCATGGTCGGTCTGACTTGGCGGCCCAACAATATAGCCCAATTTATCTTTCTACAAATATTTAGGCCCACGATGTCCATTATTTATTGGACCTTCAACCATTTTTTCATTACTTTAATATTATTTTCGGTTTGCCTTTTATACACATTTATTATACTTGGACGGTCTAGATCATTATTATCCTTGGCCTGTTCAGACCCATCGTCGGCCCAAGTTGCCAATATTTGATCCACACAAAAAAGTAAAGAATCTCCATTTAGCAAAGAAAAACAATTATATAGTGCACAAATACGGATTTACAACTACAAAATTCATATCACCATAACAGATTACAATTACATATCACAATCACACTGGAGGTCTAGATACTTCATACATATAATCTGTGTTGTTCCTTGCCTGTAGTATCATTTGTTCCATCCCAAGTGGAGTTACCCTTCTAAACTAAACTCGAGTGTAATATCTTCTGTTCTACCTCAATTACCTACAAAAGAATAGCAGAAAACAAATTGTGAGAACTATTAGCGTGAGGAATAATTTATGTGAAACATTCACCCAAACATTTATTTAAAATGATAGTGATTAGCTCGCCCACAATAAAATGACAGGAACAAGGAACAATATACAGCAACATCAAATTCTTCAGTCAACATGCCCATTTTTAGCAGCAAGCAAACAAGAATTTTGGCATGCAAAAAGAACACATATGCTTGTCTTAGTATCACAGAAAGAAATCAAATTTGAATATTAGTAGTGAGATGGTTGGTGGAATATCTATCCTAGCAAATTAGAGCACAAGTCAGTTGATATGTGGCTAGTACAAATCTTTCCTGGGACATTTGAAAGAAATGTCCTATTGAAACAAAGAACATGAAATGATTAAACATGTACATTTCAGTCAATATGTCTATTGAGATATCTATCTATACTACTATATAGTGTACAAGTTTTAAACTTGCGAATTTCAAGGCCAAAAAGAAAAGTGAGTCATTGATAGTATCCATCGAACAGCTCAAAATGGTGGGATTCACAGCTACATTAGTGGCTATAGTACAAACGAAGGCACTACTAATTTCTAGAACCATCGTATCAGCCAACATAGGAAAAGTTCACTTATGTATGAGATTATCCGTTCATGCATAGCTGGTCACGGCACACGCACTGACAGCCAGACCGCGACTGTCCGCGGCATTGCACACTAATGTATCTCATCAATGAGATTTGGAAGCTCTCAGTGAAGCTTTTTTAAGATGGCTACAGTGCAAGATACTAATTCTAAATATGTGAAACTTTACATACAAATCAGAATGGCTTCAACAATGGACTCAATGAAGCCATACATGCAAGAAGGTGTTGTATTTGAAGGGTAAGATTTGAATCCATCAATTGAACCCTGCACGTGTTGTGCATGTACCCGCCTACTAGTATATATAATATTTCACTTAACCACTACATAAAATGAAAGATATAGATTGAACCATAATCCAGAGCAATAGTATTTGGTACAAAATGTTTTCCTTAAAAGGCCAACAACTCAATGAACACACAGGTAAAAAGTAGGACCAGGAAC
This sequence comes from Triticum aestivum, assembly GCF_018294505.1. NCBI lineage: Eukaryota > Viridiplantae > Streptophyta > Magnoliopsida > Poales > Poaceae > Triticum > Triticum aestivum. Next base: position 559,651,441 of record NC_057806.1, read on the forward strand.
AACTCTACTGACGATGTAGTGAAAGCAAAAGACTCGGTTCAAATAAACACAAATAATGGTTTAAATGATTTTGGTTCCCAGGTTAGTTAATTAACTCAGGGGCAGAGCCAATTTACTTTTGGCTAAAAGTTGTTGATTGGTTGCTTGAATGAATGTAACTCTATCATGTGCATGGGAAATACTCTGATGTACATTGCCCTTCGTGGTGTCAGTACATCTGCTATAAATTAAACTTCACCTCTAAGACTAAGAGGCCCCGTGCACATTCAGAATCTCAAACTGAATTCTGCACTATGAGGTTGATACTTTTTTGAGTTGCTTGGCTCAACTTTTATGATCTCTATCATTGTTTGTAGCTCTGTTAGAGTTATGTTGCCAGTTGTGTCTAGAGTCGCTGTATAAATAACACTAATTACTTTTTAAACAAATAATTTGGTATGTTCATAGTTTAGAATGACTAAGCACTGTTAGATACGGTGCTTGCACACTGTTGCCTTTTACGTACGAGATTAAGAAGTGCACTTTTCACTTGTCCCAAAATGTGCTGTAACTAACTGCTAGAAGGTTAATTTTACATAAAAAAAGTATCATTTGGTTGCTATCTACATACACTTCCAGCTAGATAATTTTAGCAGAGGCTCTTGGGAGCTACATATTGTTATTATCTATTATTTGTCTAAAAGTATTTTTTATCTATAGATACAATCTGCAGAGACAGTCTGTTTATGAGTGCTACCTGTTCGAGCCACTACTTTTTTTGATCATTGGCTAAGATATCAATAGTGATACACTGAAATAACTCCTCCAGATTCTACTATTTCTCTGATAGTCTAATTGAGGATTAGTTTCAGTCTGTCTGCTTAGATTACTCAATAGTTGTACTTTCAGCATACCATTTTTTCAGTTTCATATATACTCTACATCATATTTTGATACATATCGTTGACGTATATCTGTAAAGTAAATTGACACATAGAAACAAAACCCGACCTTGGAAACTATGTAAGCACCCCACATATATTCGTTACTAATACATGTTCATGAAGAAAAGATGTAAATATATACATTGAAAAAAGATCAGTCACATCAACATTTATGCAAAATGCAAAACGTAATACATCATCTTGCTATCTTTCCAAAACAATTATTCCCTGCCACAAAAGTTACTTCACTGCAAAGCACTATCCTGGCATCCTATATGGATAATTATTCAACTAATTTGGAGCGAAAAGAGTTCTCACCTTCACAACAAGTGGTCCGGCGAGGTCACCTGTGGCGATGCAAACAAGGCCAAGGAGAGTGCTGAATAAAACAGTGGCCAACCCCTTCTCTCCTAGTGCGGATTGTGAAGAAGACCGGAGCATCGGGGCAGCCGTCCTTGGTCCTGGACAACGAGTAGGCGACAACGTCCATCTCACCGACCTCAACAACCTTCCTCATGACCACCGCCTCCATGACGACGAGCCGGGGGCTGACCTTGACGCGGATGCGGGAGCACCGCTACGGGCCTGTGTGCCCCCATCGCGGATCTGAGAGGCTTCAGAGGGGGAGAGTGTGGGGGCGGTGGAGGAGCGACAGAGGGTGGGAGACGGAGGTGGAGCGGGGTATGGTTGGGGCGGCGGCGCGGGAGATCGAGGGGGCGGCAGCTGCGCATGGAGGGAGGCTTGGCATGGATCTGAATCGGGAGCACAGATGGAGAGGAGGCGGCGGCTGTGGGTGGAGGTGGAGGTGGATTAGGGTTTCCGCGGTCTGGGGGAGAGGCGCGAGGCCGTGGCCTCTCGGGCTGGTGGGCTATGGAGATAAATGGGTTGGCTCCCAATAATTTTAAATCCCCGTGTCGACGACTTGAATGTTTTCTCCTCCGCGCGCTTCCTGTTTCAGACTTTGCCGCGTACATGACTTGTTTTTCCTTCGCGCGTTTTGCTTTAGGCTGTTTCATACTTTGATGTCTTTTCCCTTGGGTGTCGTCTGGTACTAGACCTGATTCATGTTGGGCCCTTGTGTTTGTATGCTACATAAGTCTATTCGTTCAGTTTGGAGCCACATTATGACTATGCCACATTAGTAGGAGCAATTCGAGACGGCCCGGATGGTGTATGAAGGGGGAAAAGCTAGGCCCGGTTGGTCTATCCGTGACGGTTTTCGTGACGGTACCTCCAGATCCGTCATGAAGGGGCTACGGTTTTTGGGCCCAAACACGTATTGCTAGTCGGTGATGGTTTCCATGACGGATTGCCAGAACGTCACCAGGAATCCGTCACGGATTAACAGGTTTCTTGTAGTGTAGCGAGGTGGGACTAAACTTTCGACGTGGGCGCAGCAGCACAAGGCCTTTGGTCCCGGTTGGTGGCACCAACCGGGACTAAAGGGGCATCGGTACCGGTTCGTGGCACCAACCGGGACCAATGCCCCCCCTTTAGTTTTGGTTGGTGCCACCAACCGGGACCAAAGG
>NC_057806.1:559654221-559707744 GCF_018294505.1 Triticum aestivum
GGTTGGTGCCACCAACCGGAACTAAAGGTGGCATTGGTCCCGGTTTGAGCCACGAACCGGGACCAATGCTCAGTCTATATATACAACACTTGTGAAAATTTGGGTTCAGTTCTTCGATCCCGCCCGGACGACGCCGCCAAGCTGCCCCTCCGTGCCTTGCTGTCGCCGTCGTCGCCGCGCGCCATCCCGCGCCCCTCTGACGCTGTCCCGCGCCGCCCGACGCCGTCGCCGTCCCGCGCCACCCCGACGTGGCCGCCCTCTACCCCGACCTTGCCATCGCCGCCCTCTGCCGCGCCTCGTCGTCGCCGCCCAGTGAGCCCTGGCCCCTCCCTTCCCCCACGCCGCCGCCCCTGCTTTCTCTTCTTGCCGCGCGCCGCCGCCACCTCCCCGGCCTGCTCTCTGTTTTTTCATTTATTTTTTTTGTAATTTATTGATGTATGTATATATGGATGTTGTATGTATATGTATATATGCAGATGTATGTATGATCCATTGATATGTATGAATTGATGTATGATTTTTTTTTGTTCATAGAATTTTTTTGTCAATTTATGTATATATATGTTCATATATATATGTGCATATTCAAAAAAAAATTGTGTTGCAAAAGTTACATTTAAGGTTAGTTGATTTAATGCATTTGAGGTTATTAGTTCTACTGTTAGTGCATTTTAGGATAGTACATTCTAGGTTAGTGCTTTGAACTACTCCCTCCGTTTCGAATTACTTGTCTTGGATTTGTCTAGATACAGATGTATCTAGATTCATTTTAGTGCTAGATACATCCGTATCTAGACAAATCTAAGACAAGTAATTCGGAACGGAGGGAGTAGTTTAATTAGTAGTTGAATTAGTTGATTTAATAAGTACTACTTTATTTTACTATATATACAAGTACTTTATTTTTAGTTAGTACTACTTTATTTTATTTATAGTAATTAAGTGCTTATATTAGTAGTAGTTGAACTGGTTGATTTAAAAAACTAGTTTATTTACTATATATAGAAGTAGTTTATTTTTAGCAAGAAAATTAATAGAACTAGTTTATTTTTTTAGTTCAAGCAATTATTCCTGCATCGACATCGATGATGCCTATCCCACATCCTCGTCGTCAACTCGGTGGAGGAGGCCGGCTTCATCAGAGGGGCCATGTCCAGGACTGGGCTCCGCCGGGCTGGTTTTGGGAGGTGCTACCTTCTAGGGGGCATAGGTTGGTGAGGAGCCAGCCCGTCGTTGACCCGATCCTTGTTTGGTGGCGGTCGCGTGGGCTAGTGACGGTGCCGAGGCTTCCGGACACCGCGGAGGTGGTACGTCACCGTGTCAGCGAGGAGGACCAGCACGTCCGTCGCTACATGGTTGCGTTGGAGGGCAGGTTCGAGAATACCTGGCAGGTTCTTCAGGGATCTCACTGGAGCTATGATCCTGTGATGGTTCCTTCCCTTTGGGTGTCCACCGCCTGCGCCGATACCCGTCGGGCGCTACGGTTCTAGCTGTACTGGCGATATGATAGTATTCGACATGTATTAGTGATAATATTCGACGATGTACGAACACATGGAGATGATGTAGTTTTTCTTATAATTGAATGCATCCTAATTTGAATACTACTTTATTTTGCGATTTGATTTTTCTTATTGAATGCTCAAATTGGAGAGCACTATGCAAGGCATATGCATATGATTAGTTGAATAATAATGATCTAATTTAGTTTTTGTAGTACATATATTTAATTGTACATGTTTAATCTTTGAATTATGAACGTAGGAAATGTCATCATCGGACGACGGAAGTCTCCCGGGGGAGTGCGACTGGTGCCACAACGATCGAGGTCTGTGCGATAGGCCTCACCTGGACGATGATCGGCGCTTCAGCATTAAGCTCGAGGAGACCTTCGAAGTTGAAACGGTATGCAACGACGACAAGTGTTTTTTTTCATAATTAAGCATGACTTCAACTATTTCAACGTGTAATTTTCATCTTTTACAATTCGAGTATAGTTTATCCCATGCCATGCAAGACGCTATGTTTTGGAGAGGATGGATTTTGAAGACCATGAAAATTTTGAAATGAAGAAAATTCACCTCAGGACCCATCATGATGTGGATTTTGAAGTAAATCTATATAATGCTAAGAGCGTAACCCATTTTGGTTGCAAAAATTGGGAAGCATTTTGCAAGATGTATGGTTTTGATGAGGGTATGCTTGTCACCATGGATCTTGGTGATCCTGAAATCGAGCAAGACAATATGGACATTTGGGTCCTTGTTGATACGCCTCCAGTTCTACCGCTATGTGAGTTTCTCAAACATAGTTAATTATTAACTAATTTATATTGTTCATTTCAAAATAGTTGACAGCTTATTTCCATTGACAGCTTATTTTGAAGTATCAAAGAATGTGCAGAAGATGGTAGATAGAACTTACTACACCAATGGATCTAAGTTAACTTACAAGGAGAAAAATCATCTGGTTAGATTTTGTAATGATCTTGAGTATTACAATATCTACAATCAAACTCCTCAATATTATGGTCAATACGTGCCACTAGTGCACGTGTTGAACAACGGTAACTACTATGGAGATACCCTAGTAAGATTTTTTACTATTACGACATCCGTGCATCTTTTGCATACTTCTATAAAACTAGTACATCATTGCTAACTATGAAGTTATTACTATGTTTTTCAACAGATAATCCAGAGGATTATGTGCCTCATCTGATGTATGAGCATGGTCGCCTTGATGTTTTGATCATATATCCAGGTCATCCTACGAATCTCAACTGTCCATACCGGATTTCTAAAAGAAGTGGAGACATGCAGATCAGAGAATGGAAAAAATGTATGGACACTCGTAAAGAGGTTCTTGGAGTCAAAAGGAAGCGCAGTGCAAGAATTGGAGACAGGATGATCTCCATTCTCCATAATGGAGAGTCAGGATCTATACTGTTTTATGTTATTTTACCTTAAAGAGGGTATTTAGGTCCTACCTAATACTGATGATCATGTGCTAAGAACAATTAAGTAGGGTTGGTTCGATGACTATGAGGATGATGATCGTATGACTTGTTATTAATAACGAGTAGAAGTTGTATCATGATGATTAGTAGGACTTATTATTATGATGATGCATGATGTGAGCATGAAGAGTTATTATATATCAGTGGGTGAAATGAACATGGATTGGATTGAAGTGAAGGCAACATGCATGTGGTGCATGTTGAAAGTAGTACTAATCCAAACTTGATCAAGTTAGGATCAATTAGTATTACTTTCGACGACATGCACCACATGTTTCCTTCACTTATATCTAAGCCATGTTTAGGCATAGCATAGCGTTGGTATAAACCAAGCACGGAGATATAAGAGAGGACACTTCTCTCTATTAGCTAGCTAATAACAAATGAAATTAACCCCCAAAACCCCAAAACCAGCCCCTTTCAGAAAAAAACCTCAGCTCCAGCCAGTTGCTGACACGTGGATGCCTATTGGTCCCGGTTGGTGCTACCAACCAGGACCAAAGGCCTTCCTGCCTGGGCTCAGCGCGCAGGCCACGTGGAGGCCCATCTGTCCTGGTTCTGGTTAGAACCGGGACTAAAGGGTCAGGGCTTTAGTAACGACCCTTTAGTCCCGGTTCAGGAACCGGGACAAAAGGCCCTTACGAACCGGGACAATAGGCCCATTTTCTACTAGTGTTAGTACGCCGTCTCCCCCGCCCACGGGCGCGGTGGCTCGCATGAGGTGAAGCTTGCTTACTACGCCTTACGCCCGCTCCCTCGCCCATGCGCGCGGTGGATCGCAGGACAAGGAGAAAAATTTACTACTCCCTCCGTTTACTCCTCGTCCCTACTACCTTGGTTATAGAGATTATATCATATTATTTGGAATATATATGTCCTTTAGTAGATTTCAATATGAACCACTAGTACATACTCCAAACACTGATGTATATAGACGTATTTTAGAGTGTAGATTCACTCATTTTGCTCCGTATGTAGCACTCTCCCTCACCCCTCGACCCTCACCCACGTGGTGGACGTGTAACAATTCATTCGGTCTCATATAGCCAGAACGATATATACTGCACTACCATTATTGCTCGACTTCCCAAAGAGGCGAAGAGCCAATCGCAAGGTTAATATTTTGGAGATGCCAAGCGCAAGGTTATAGGAGAACGAGTAGTAGGTGCCGCGTCATTTATAAATAAAGTTTTTTTTCTTCAGTGGCACATACACAATATGATAGGTTCATATTGGAGAGAAAAGAAAACCGCTCCACTATATACATAGTCAGGACGGGCCAGCCTACATGCTTGCTTGCTGGGGTTGCTCTCTTCACAATCTCTCGCACAAAACGATTGTGGCCACATCTCTAATATCCCGGCGGATCACGTCTGCTTGGGGAAGGGGTGGATACTTAGTGTAGATGCGGTGGCCGTCGCCGACGGCGAAAACCCACTGTCGGCACGTCCCGATCAGGGGTCCCTGCCGTTCTCTCTCACAAAGCCGGTGAGGTTGCCTTCGTCCCTTGCTCACTGCCGCGACGTGGGCAATTGCCGCCCTCCTCAAGGTTGAGCTACGTCCCTCAGTTCCAACTCCCTTTATAGTCGTCTTGCACCACTACTCCAGCTGCCCACATCATGAAGGAAATATTCCCTAGAGGCAATGATAAAGTTATTATTTATTTCCTTATATCATGATAAAGTTTTATTATTCATGCTATAATTGTATTAACCGGAAACATAATACATGTGTGAATACATAGACAAACAGAGTGTCACTAGTATGCCTCTACTTGACTAGCTCGTTAATCAAAGATGGTTATGTTTCCTAACCATGGACAAAGAGTTGTCATTTTATTAACGGGATCACATCATTAGTTGAATGATCTGATTGACATGACCCATTCCATTAGCTTAGCACCCGATCGTTTAGTATGTTGCTATTGCTTTCTTCTTGACTTATACATGTTCCTATGACTATGAGATTATGTAACTCCCGTGTGCCGGAGGAACACTTTGTGTGCTACCAAACGTCACAACGTAACTGGGTGATTATAAAGGTGCTCTACAGGTGTCTCCAAAGGTACATGTTGGGTTGATGTATTTCGATATTAGGATTTGTCACTCCGATCGTCGGAGAGGTGTCTCTGGGCCCTCTCGGTAATGCACATCACTTAAGCCTTGCAAGCAATGCAACTAATGAGTTAGTTGCGAGATGATGTATTACGGAACGAGTAAAGAGACTTGTCGGTAATGAGATTGAACTAGGTATTGGATACTGACGATCGAATCTCGGGCAAGTAACATACCGATGACAAAGGGAACAACGTATGTTGTTATGCGGTCTGACCGATAAAGATCTTCGTAGAATATGTAGGAGCCAATATGGGCATCCAGGTCCCGCTATTGGTTATTGACCGGAGATGTGTCTCGGTCATGTCTACATTGTTCTTGAACCCGTAGGGTCCGCACGCTTAAGGTTTCGATGACAGTTATATTATGAGTTTATACGTTTTGATGTACCGAAGGTTGTTCGGAGTCTCGGATGTGATCACGGACATGACGAGGAGTCTCGAAATGGTCGAGACATAAAGATTGATATATTGGAAGCCTATGTTTGGATATCGGAAGTGTTCCGGGTGAAATCGGGATTTTACCGGAGTACCGGGAGGTTACCGGAACCCCCCCCCCCGGGAGCTATATGGGCCTTAGTGGGCCTTAGTGGAAAAGAGAAGGGGCAGCCCAAGATGGGCCGCGCGCCCCTCCCCTCCCTTGGTCCGAATAGGACAAGGAGAGGGGGTCGGCCCCCCTCTCTCTTTTCCCCCCTTCGCGAATCCTATTCCAACTAGGATTGGGGGAGGGGGGAATCCTACTCCCAGAGGGAGTAGGACTCCTCCTGGCGCGCCTCTCCTAGGCCGGCCGCACCCCCCCCCTTGATCCTTTATATACGGAGGTAGGGGCACCCCAGAGACACACAAGTTGATCCACGTGATCTTATTCTTAGCCGTGTGCGGCGCCCCTTGCCACCATAGTCCTCGATAATATTGTAGCGGTGCTTAGGCGAAGCCCTGCGATAGTAGTACATCAAGATCGTCACCACGCCGTCGTGCTGACGGAACTCTTTCGCGACACTTTGCTGGATCGGTGTCCGGGAATCGTCATCGAGCTGAACGTGTGCTAAAACTCGGAGGTGCCGTAGTTTCGGTGCTTGATCGGTCGGGCCGTGAAGACGTACGACTACATCAACCAAACGCTTCCGTTGTCGATCTACAAGGGTACGTAGATCACACTCTCCCCTCGTTGCTATGCATCACCGTGATCTTGCGTGTGCGTAGGAAAAATTTGAAATTACTACGTTCCCCAACAGTGGCATCCGAGCCTAGGTTTTATGGTTTGATGTTATGTGCACGAGTAGAACACAAGTGAGTTGTGGGCGATATAAGTCATACTGCCTACCAGCATGTCATACTTTGGTTCGGCGGTATTGTTGGATGAAGCGGCCCGGACCGACATTACGCGTACGCTTACGCGAGACCAGTTCTCCCGACGTGCTTTGCACATAGGTGGCTTGCGGGTGACTGTTTCTCCAACTTTAGTTGAACCGAGTGTGGCTACGCCCGGTCCTTGTGAAGGTTAAAACGGCATCAACTTGACAAACTATCGTTATGGTTTTGATGCGTAGGTAAGATTGGTTCTTGCTTAAGCCCGTAGCAGCCACGTAAAACTTGCAACAAACAAAGTAGAGGAAGTCTAACTTGTTTTTGCAGGGCATATTGTGATGTGATATGGTCAAGACATGATGCTAAATTTTATTGTATGAGATGATCATGTTTTGTAACCGAATTATCGGCAACTGGCAGGAGCCATATAGTTGTCGCTTTATTGTATGCAATGCAATCGCGCTGTAATGCTTTACTTTATCACAAAGCGGTAGCGATAGTCGTGGAAGCATAAAATTGGCGAGACGACAACGATGCTGCGATGGAGATCAAGGTGTCGCGCCGGTGACGATGGTGATCATGACGGTGCTTCGGAGATGGAGATCACAGGCACAAGATGATGATGGCCATATCATATCACTTATATTGATTGCATGTGATGTTTATCTTTTATGCATCTTATCTTGCTTTGATTGACGGTAGCATTATAAGATGATCTCTCACTAAAGTATCAAGAAGTGTTCTCCCTGAGTATGCACCGTTGCGAAAGTTCTTCGTGCTGAGACACCACGTGATGATCGGGTGTGATAGGCTCTACGTTCAAATACAGCGGGTGCAAAACAATTGCACACGCGGAATACTCAGGTTATACTTGACGAGCCAAGCATATACATATATGGCCTCGGAACACGGAGACCGAAAGGTCGAGCGTGAATCATATAGTAGATATGATCAACATAGTGATGTTCACCAATGAAACTACTCCATCTCACGTGATGATCGGACATGGTTTAGTTGATTTGGATCACGTGATCACTTAGAGGATTAGAGGGATGTCTATCTAAGTGGGAGTTCTTTAAGTTATTTGACTAATTGAACTTAAATTTATCATGAACTTAGTACTTGATAGTATCTTGCTCATGTATGTTTGATTGTAGATAGATGGCCCGTGCTGTTGTTCCGTTGAATTCTAATGCATTCCTTGAGAAAGCAAAGTTGAAAGATGATGGTAGCAATTACACAGACAGGGTCCGTAACTTGAGGATTATCCTCATTGCTGCACAGAAGAATTACGTCCTGGAAGCACCGCTGGGTGCCAGGCCTGCTATAGGAGCAACACCAGATGTTATGAACGTCTGGCAGAGCAAAGCTGATGACTACTCGATAGTTCAGTGTGCCATGCTTTACGACTTAGAATCAGGACTTCAACGACGTTTTAAACGTCATGGAGCATATGAGATGTTCCAGGAGTTGAAGTTAATATTTCAAGCAAATGCCCGGATTGAGAGATATGAAGTCTACAATAAGTTCTATAGCTGAAAAATGGAGGAGAACAGTTCTGTCAGTGAGCATATACTCAAAATGTTTGGGTATAATAATCACTTGATTCAGATGGGAGTTAATCTTCCAGATGATTGCGTCATTGACAGAATTCTCCAATCACTGCCACCAAGCTACAAGAGCTTCGTGATGAACTATAATATGCAAGGGATGAATAAGACTATTCCCGAGCTCTTCGCAATGCTGAAAGCTGCGGAGGTAGAAATCAAAAAGGAGCATCAAGTGTTGATGGTCAACAAGACCACTAGTTTCAAGAAAAAGGGCAAAGGGAAGAAGAAGGGGAACTTCAAGAAGAACAACAAGCAAGTTGCTGCTCAAGAGAAGAAACCCAAGTCTGGACCTAATCCTGAAACTGAGTGCTTCTACTGCAAGCAGACTGGTCACTAGAAGCGGAACTGCCCCAAGTATTTGGCGGATAAGAAGGATGGCAAGGTGAACAAAGGTATATATGATATACATGTTATTGATGTGTACCTTACTAATGCTCGCAGTAGCACCTGGGTATTTGATACTGGTTCTGTTGCTAATATTTGCAACTCGAAACAGGGACTACGGATTAAGCAAAGATTGGCTAAGGACGAGGTGACGATGCGCGTGGGAAACGGTTCCAAAGTCGATGTGATCGCGGTCGGCACGCTACCTCTACATCTACCTTCGGGATTAGTATTAGACCTAAATAATTGTTATTTGGTGCCAGCGTTGAGCATGAACATTATATCTGGATCTTGTTTGATGCGAGATGGTTATTCATTTAAATCAGAGAATAATGGTTGTTCTATTTATATGAGTAATATCTTTTATGGTCATGCACCCTTGAAGAGTGATCTATTTTTATTGAATCTCGATAGTAGTGACACACATATTCATAATGTTGAAGCCAAAAGATGCAGAGTTGATAATGATGGTGCAACTTATTTGTGGCACTGCCGTTTAGGTCATATCGGTGTAAAGCGCATGAAGAAACTCCATACTGATGGACTTTTGGAACCACTTGATTATGAATCACTTGGTACTTGCGAACCGTGCCTCATGGGCAAGATGACTAAAACAACGTTCTCCGGTACTATGGAGAGAGCAACAGATTTGTTAGAAATCATACATACAGATGTATGTGGTCCAATGAATATTGAGGCTCGTGGCAGATATCGTTATTTTCTCACCTTCACAGATGACTTAAGCAGATATAGGTATATCTACTTAATGAAACATAAGTCTGAAACACTTGAAAATTTCAAAGAATTTCAGAGTGAAGTTGACAATCATTGTAACAAGAAAATAAAGTTTCTATGATCTGATCGTGGAGGAGAATATTTGAGTTACGAGTTTGGTGTACATTTGAAACAATGCGGAATAGTTTCGCAACTCACGCCACCCGGAACACCACAGCGTAATGGTGTGTCCGAACGTCGTAATCGTACTTTACTAGATATGGTGCGATCTATGATGTCTCTTACTGATTTACCGCTATCATTTTGGGGTTATGCTTTAGAGACGGCCGCATTCACGTTAAATAGGGCACCATCGAAATCCGTTGAGACGACGCCTTATGAACTATGGTTTGGCAAGAAACCAAAGTTGTCGTTTATGAAAGTTTGGGGCTGCGATGCTTATGTGAAAAAGCTTCAACCTGATAAGCTCAAACCCAAATCGGAGAAATGTGTCTTCATAGGATATCCAAAGGAAACTATTGGATACACCTTCTATCACAGATCCGAAGGCAAGACTTTTGTTGCTAAATTTGGAAACTTTCTGGAGAAGGAGTTTCTCTCGAAAGATGTGAGTGGGAGGAAAGTAGAACTTAATGAGGTAACTGTACCTACTCCCTTATTGGAAAGTAGTACATCACAGAAAACTGTTTCTGCGACACCTACCCCAATTAGTGAGGAAGCTAATGATACTGATCATGAAACTTCAGGACAAGATACTACTGAACCTCGTAGATCAACCAGAGTGAGATCCGTGCCAGAGTGGTACGGTAATCCTGTTCTGGAAATCATGCTGCTAGATCATGATGAACCTACGAACTATGAAGAAGCGATGGTGAGCCCAGATTCCGCAAAATGGCTTGAAGCCATGAAATCTGAGATGGGATCCATGTATGAGAGCAAAGTATGGACTTTGGTCGACTTGCTCGATGATCGGCAAGCAATTGAGAATAAATGGATCTTCAAGAAGAAGACTGACGCCGATGGTAATATTACTGTCTACAAAGCTCGACTTGTCGCAAAAGGTTTTCGACAAGTTCAAGGAGTTGACTACGATGAGACCTTCTCACCCGTAGCGATGCTTAAGTCTGTCCGAATCATGTTAGCAATTGCCGCATTTTATGATTATGAAATTTGGCAGATGGATGTCAAAACTGCATTCCTGAATGGATTTCTGGAAGAAGAGTTGTATATGATGCAACTGGAAGGTTTTGTCGATCCAAAGGGAGCTAATAAAGTGTGCAAGCTCCAGCGATCCATTTATGGATTGGTGCAAGCCTCTCGGAGTTGGAATAAACGCTTTGATAGTGTGATCAAAGCATTTGGTTTTATACAGACTTTCGGAGAAGCCTATATTTACAAGAAAGTGAGTGGGAGCTCTGTGGCATTTCTGATATTATATGTGGATGACATATTACTAATTGGAAATAATATAGAATTTCTGGACAGCATAAAGGGATAGTTGAATTAGAGTTTTTCAATGAAAGACCTCGGTGAAGCTGCTTACATATTAGGCATACAGATCTATAGAGATAGATCAAGACGCTTAATTGGACTTTCACAAAGCACATACCTTGACAAGATTTTGAAGAAGTTCAAAATGGATCAAGCAAAGAAAGGGTTCTTGCCTGTGTTACAAGGTGTAAAGTTGAGTCAGACTCAATGCCCGACCTCTGCAGAAGATAGGGAGAAAATGAAAGATGTTCCCTATGCTTCAGCCATAGGCTCTATCATGTATGCAATGCTGTGTACCATACCTGATGTGTGCCTTGCTATAAGTTTAGCCGGGAGGTACCAAAGTAATCCAGGAGTGGATCACTGGACAGCGGTCAAGAACATCCTGAAATACCTAAAAAGGACTAAGGATATGTTTCTCGTATATGGAGGTGACAAAGAGCTCATCGTAAACGGTTACGTTGATGCAAGCTTCGACACTGATCTAGACGATTCTAAATCGCAAACCGGATACGTGTTTACATTAAACGGTGGAGCTGTCAGTTGGTGCAGTTCTAAACAAAGCGTCATGGCGGGATCTACATGTGAAGCGGAGTACATAGCTGCTTCGGAAGCAGCAAACAAAGGAGTCTGGATGAAGGAGTTCATATCCGATCTAGGTGTCATACCTAGTGCATCGGGTCCAATGAAAATCTTTTGTGACAATACTGGTGCAATTGCCTTGGCAAAGGAATCCAGATTTCACAAGAGGACCAAACACATCAAGAGACGCTTCAATTCCATCCAGGATCTAGTCGAGGTGGGAGACATAGAGATTTGCAAGATACATACCGAGCTGAATGTAGCAGAGCCGTTGACTAAGCCTCTTCCACGAGCAAAACATGCTCAGCACCAAAGCTCCATGGGTGTTAGAATCATTACTGTGTAATCTAGATTATTGACTCTAGTGCAAGTGGGAGACTGAAGGAAATATGCCCTAGAGGCAATGATAAAGTTATTATTTATTTCCTTATATCATGATAAAGGTTTATTATTCATGCTAGAATTGTATTAACCGGAAACATCATACATGTGTGAATACATAGACAAACAGAGTGTCACTAGTATGCCTCTACTTGACTAGCTCGTTAATCAAAGATGGTTATGTTTCCTAACCATGGACAAAGAGTTGTCATTTGATTAACGGGATTACATCATTAGTTGAATGATCTGATTGACATGACCCATTCCATTAGCTTAGCACCCGATCGTTTAGTATGTTGCTATTGCTTTCTTCATGACTTATACATGTTCCTATGACTATGAGATTATGTAACTCCCGTGTGCCGGAGGAACACTTTGTGTGCTACCAAACGTCACAACGTAAATGGGTGATTATAAAGGTGCTCTACAGGTGTCTCCAAAGGTACATGTTGGGTTGACGTATTTCGAGATTAGGATTTGTCACTCCGATCATCGGAGAGGTGTCTCTGGGCCCTCTCGGTAATGCACATCACTTAAGCCTTGCAAGCAATGCAACTAATGAGTTAGTTGCGAGATGATGTATTACAGAAAGAGTAAAGAGACTTGCCGGTAACGAGATTGAACTAGGTATTGGATACCGACGATCGAATCTCGGGCAAGTAATATACCAATGACAAAGGGAACAACGTATGTTGTTATGCGGTCTGATCGATAAAGATCTTCGTAGAATATGTAGGAGCCAATATGGGCATCCAGGTCCCGCTATTGGTTATTGACCGGAGACGTGTCTCGGTCATGTCTACATTGTTCTCGAACCCGTAGGGTCCGCACGCTTAAGGTTTCGATGATAGTTATATTATGAGTTTAAACGTTTTGATGTACCGAAGGATGTTCGGAGTCCCGAATGTGATCACGGACATGACGAGGAGTCTCGAAATGGTCGAGACATAAAGATTGATATATTGGAAGCCTATGTTTGGATATCGGAAGTGTTCCGGGTGAAATCAGGATTTTACCGGAGTACCGGGAGGTTACCGAAACCCCCCCAGGAGCTATATGGGCCTTAGTGGGCCTTAGTGGAAAAGAGAAGGGGCAGCCCAAGATGGGCCGCGCGCCCCTCCCCTCCCTTGGTCCGAATAGGACAAGGAGAGGGGGCCGGCCCCCCTCTCTCTTTTCCCCCCTCCGCGAATCCTATTCCAACTAGGATTGGGGGTGGGGGAATCCTTCTCCCAGAGGGAGTAGGACTCCTCCTGGTGCGCCTCTCCTAGGCCGGCCGCACCCCCCCTTGATCCTTTATATACGGAGGCAGGGGAACCCCAGAGACACACAAGTTGATCCACGTGATCTTATTCTTAGCCGTGTGCGGCGCCCCCTGCCACCATAGTCCTCAATAATATTGTAGCGGTGCTTAGGCAAAGCCCTGCGACAGTAGTACATCAAGATCATCACCACGCCGTCGTGCTGACGGAACTCTTCCCCGACACTTTGCTGGATCGGAGTCCGGGGATCGTCATCGAGCTGAACGTGTGCTAAAACTCGGAGGTGCCGTAGTTTCGGTGCTTCATCGGTCGGGCCATGAAGACGTACGACTACATCAACCAAACGCTTCCGTTGTCGATCTACAAGGGTACGTAGATCACACTCTCCCCTCGTTGCTATGCATCACCATGATGTTGCATGTGCGTAGGAAAATTTTGAAATTACTACGTTCCCCAACATATCACTCCCTGTGGATATTTCTCTACTTCTTTGCCCCGCACATACCTCTACTGGCCTTTTCAATTTCTTTGCCACAGAGATGCTCATCTCGATTTTGGTGAAACTGCACAAAATGATCCGATGGTCAAAAGGTTGCAAACTTCATTTATTAGGAAGCTCGAACGTTGCCAGCAAATTGAAGCATGGTCAGGGTTCAAGGTTCAAGGGCTAGGGACTGCATGGATCATTTTTTCTTTAGCTGCCTCTGTTCCAAAATAAGTGTCAACTTTAGTAGTAGTACAACTTTGTACTAAAGTTTGCACAAAGTTGAGACACTTATTTTGGAACAGAGGGAGTACATATTTGTTATGATCTGTCAATCGTTGAGATGCAATAGCATGCATGTTAGTCTCCTTTGTATTTGATGAAATGTTGCAACGGGCAACCTTGGACGCAAGATACATGTAACAGAAGCTGGAAGCTTCATAGCATTGTACAAATTTATCTCGCTGATAAATTACAGTACGTACTATACTAGTACTTCCTCTGTTCCTAAATATAAGTCTTTGTAGAGATTTCACCATGAACCACATGCGGATGTATATAGATGCATTTTAAGTGTAGATTCATTCATTTTATTCCGTATGTAGTGGAATCTCTACAAAGACTTATCTACTAGTAATAGCTAGCCCCACTACTAGGAATTCTCTATCCTCTCCTTGAGCCACATCATCAAAATTGATGTAGCCGTTAGATGAAGTAAATCGGTCCATCATAGCCGTCTAATCTAGACGTTGAGAGGCTCCGCACTAAGCCACATGCAAGCATGCAGAAATACCGTGGCACATGCATGTGAGTGGGTTTTAAATCACATCAACATGTCTGCATGCAAGCATGCACCGGTAGCACACATGTAAGTGAGCTTTTAAGTCCCATTAACATGTCAAAAAGAAAAATATAATCCCATTATGCAGTAGGAGTTGGCTGATCTTATTTCCTTACGTGGGATGATCTAAATGATGATGGGAGTTTATTTAGTTTGGCTACCACATTTTTCATGCAGTTATAGAGTTTTTTTTAGTTCTATGAAATCAATAATTTTGCGTAGAGAGATATACCGCTGTTCCGCGCCAACGCGCGGGGACTCATCTAGTAATACTTAGGAAAGGAGGGAGTACTATGTAAAGAGTTAGGTGTCGCACGGTGATAGCATGAGGTGGGCCATGTAATCACTGAGCCTGCGTGTTTTCACTGCTCTTGCACACCTCCGCTGTAAGAATGGAGAAAATTGTAATCTAGTAGTAGTATACCTCCTTTCACCGAAAGCGTGGGACATCCAGTAGTCCTACCACCTCAGTAATAAAGATCAATGAGCCGTCAAATCACATAGACCCAGCAGTAAGTTGGACAGACGAAGCAACCATCACTCTTGCGCCAGTGAGAGGTCGCGTCCGCTCTGCCCGGGCATGAATGCGGCACCGATTCTTTGGAGCGGTGCTGAACGTTTCGGGCAGGAAGCGCACGCGGGCGATGGAGGGGCTTTGGGTGGGCCAGGCTGCTCAGGAGCAGGCGTGGCAGTTGTCCGCATGTCCCTACCAGACATGCCCGGAAACGAGAGGATACACCAGCTCTCGCGGCTAAAATCGTACACTACACAACATCTCTCTGTAGGAGTAGGTCGATCTGTCGCTCTCTCTAACACACACATGCTGTTAAACACACACACACACGCGCACACGCACACACCTTGGTCCCGTTGCACCTTCTAATGTGACTTATTACACCTAGACGGAGGGAGTAGTAAGTATACGAGATACGGTGGCACACTGACTTAAGTCGAATACAAGTGCCCAAAATTTGTGTGCATGTTATAATAAGGATTCACTTAAAATAGTACGTGAGCGAACAGAGGGATCAATTGGACAGTGTTCCCGAGCAGTAGCGAGATGTGTGAGGTAAGATACACTGCTGGCGCTTTTAATTTTTCTTATTAATTTGTTTGTTTCACCCTCTGACTGGTGGGACCCAACGTACTACGTGGAGAGAGGTAAGGTGACTAAGGTTGCATTATTTCTGCACCACTGTGGATAGTCTTACCACCAAAGCCACATGACACGATTATGATTGAAATCCCAATGACTCCCACACACACACACAAAAAACACGGCATTCTTGTCACACGAATGCATGAATGTATAAAAGGTTATTTCCCTCTTGTTGAACATAACGGGAGGGTTGTGTAGCTGGTTAGCCTGTTCGCTCATCAAACTTGAGGTCTTGGGTTCGATAACTACACTTGAGCATAATTTGTGCCAGGAGGATTCTTTGACAGGTCAAAATGTTTTCTATGGTTTGCACGCTTCACACTCTCTCTCCAGTATATATATACATGCTGGAGCCTCAGCGCTTGTAGTTGCTCTCTTCACACTCTCTCGCCCTCTCCCGCTGGAGCCTCAGCGCTTGTAGTTGCTCTCTTCACACTCTCTCGCCCTCGCCAGATCTAAACAAGACTTCGTTGGCCTCTCTCTCCCCTCACTGCTGCTCAAAGAGCAGGCAGGATCCGTCCGCTGGGAAGTGAAGGAGGCTTAATGCTATCTCCGTCGGCGAGGGACTACCGGCGCAGCTGTTCACTTTCCACCCAGCGGCGGCACGGGAGGGCCTCCGACCCCTTCTTCTTCGCCGCTGTCCCGTCGCCCATCGAACCACACCCCAAGAACCTTAAGGTATAACTTACTTACTCCACATGCATTGCTCTAGCTGCATGTATACCATGAATCTAGGACGTGGTTCAAAGAGGAAAGGAGTGGGGGAAAGTAGTGGGAAAAGTTGTATATAGCATGAATCTAGGACGTGGTTCAAAGAGGAAATGAAGTTGGAAAGTTGTATAGGATTAATCTAGGACGTGGTTCAAAGAGGAAAGGAATGGGGGAAAGTAGTGGGGAAAGTTGTATCGCATAAATCTAGGACGTGGTTCAAAGAGGAAAGGAAGGGGCGAAAGTACTAGTTCAAAAAGGAAAGGAAGGGACAAGGCTGTAGAGTTTGAGCAGGACTAGATTTGCTGCGCTCACATAGGGAAAGGTGTCTAAAGATAACAAAACTGGGACCAACACAAATATGCTCCTTGGTTGTTTGTTCTTTGTTGCAACAGACTGTGCATGACCACAGTACATCGGTAGATGCACATGGTGCTGGTGCGTCCATTGTCCCGTGCAACTCATTTGCTGTTGTTAATCTAAGGCCCTGTTACTCCCTACCTGCTGGGTTCCAGGGACTAAACATGGACTAGAGGTTATTAAATGACAAGCTAAAAGACCATGTTACCCCTAGTAATGAACTAATAGAGACAAGGTGTGATGCGTGGCAGGGGCAACTGTTGGAAAAAGTCCCAAAAAGACTCCCTCGGGGTCTTCTTTCTTTAGTCCCAAATGCCCACTTTTAGTCCCTAAAAGTCCCTCCTGTTTGGTTTAGATGGGACTGACACGGAGTTTTTTTAGTCCCTACACCAAAATGTCCCTGTAAACAAACACCCTCTAATATTGCCACTGGAAAATTGATGAAATGCCATAGTTAAAAGAAAATTACATGTTTAACAAATTTTATTGTTAATATAATCTCTATGTTAATATTAATCAATGCCACCATTTGAGAAATGCTACTGTCTTGCTTTCTTTCCCATTTAGATAAGGTAGATGCTTCTTTTTGTTGGCTTTTGTGTCATCCACCGTTACTGACCACTAATTGTTTCCTTTACACCTCTGTGTAAACAGGGTTATCTACTTCACCTCGTTGCCATTGTGACCTTTTGTTGCACTGCACAAAACACTTTTGTTTTAAGAGTGTTTTGTGCAGTTCAACCAAAATGTCACACCGACAACGTTGCTTGATTGCATGATCTTAGTGGAACTACACAAGAGGAGATCTTACTTCCTATCCGTTAAGGCGAATTTGGTTCAGATCTTCTTCTTGTGAGTTATTTGAATTCCGCATCATGAGACGTCAGTACTAGCCTTCTTTCACATGATTCTGCAGTGTGCATTCATATGTTGTGCTACTTGTACGATAATGTTGCTTGATTTTGGTGAACTGCACAAATGGAGACAAGACTTCCAATCTGTATGTGCACCGTAATATCCCATTGAGGTAAGATAAGGATATTTCACAACTGCTAGCCTGTATTTTTCCACTCTCATCAGAAAATTAAGTTTAGTACTATACTTGTGCTCCCTAATTGACATGCCAAATCTTACATTGAAGGCGAAGCTTGTCTGTTATTGAACCAAGTGATGAAGGGGAAGAACAAGCGGAAGAAAATCAAAAATCAACTCCAGGTGCTGTAATGAAGCACTGGAACTATGATGACACAAGTAATGATATAGTTTTGCATCTTAATTTATTGCTATGGATGGAACGAGCAATTGTTTTGCCACTGATTTGATGCCACTCTTAATGTAATATGTAATTATCTCTACTTGTGCAAACAGGGATCTTCTTTGAAGATACCATATATTTTAGTGGAACTGCACAGGAAGATGTTGGAAACATTAAACTAATCAAGGAGTATATAGTAAGCATGGCCACCATCGTAGATAGCAACAGATGGTTCTAGAGAATTGCTTCATCTGTGTGCTCTACACAAGAAGCCTCCTAACAAAGGTTGGTACTCGCCCACTGATTTCATCCATATGATTGAGCTTTGTCATCTCTGTTGGTGTTGTGCTACTGTTTAGATACTATCATGAAAAAGTCGTATTGTCCTTGAGAAGTGCTTCATCTATGCTGTTTTAAATATTTCCTTTCCTTTTTTCGAGCAAACAGTGATGCTAGCATTTAGTAGTCCTCTTGTCTTTGCACAACAGGATCATCTTCCTCTGAAGAAGAATATGGAGTACGTGAAGTGACTAGTTCCGATTATGCCAGGATGAAGAATCTCTGTCTATCTTATCATCAGAAGGAGCAGTTGAAGGATGGTTACATTACTCCCCACAAGACCAAACTAACTTCATCTCAGAGGGACTGACAAAATCTCCATTTTTTTGCTGTGATGCGTGAGTACAATTTTGTTCTAGGATTCTTTCTGGTGAGTTCCATTTTTCTAAAAGTGTGTTCTACATGGACCATGTATGTGCCTGTTGAAACTGTCAATTCATAGTACATTTTGCTTTATACTAATCACTTTTTTGTATTTGTGCAAACATGGGTTCTCAGCTTGATTTCAATGGGAACTGCACAAAATGTTCATGAATACATCGAATCATTCATTTCCACCACAAGAAAGGAGGTGCCGATAAGTTCAAGGCGTTGCAACATATAAGGGCGAAATCATACAAGCTACGCGTGAATTTGGTTGATTTTGGTGGAACTGCACAAAAAGAACAGCTGGTTTATTTAGCACGAGGTGCCATGTCAATGTCCGAACTAATGGCAAACCCTGCCCATTCCACAATCATAGGCATTTGATATTTTGGAATGGGACAACCTTGTCAAATTTTGCTCATTGATTTTAGCAAGACATGCGTTTGATATTTTCGAATGGGATGCCCTTTGCTGTCAGCAGCGTCGAGCAATTTTTTCTTTATTCTTTAGTTGTGAAGTAAATATTGCCTCTGACATGTGAGTCGCTGAGATATACAGAAACGCTAAAAAGCTGCTCAAACTCTTTGTACTCCTTCTGTTCCTTTTTACTTCGCACATTGTGAAAGTGCATACTTTTTTGTATAAGATTGGTCAAAGTAGAGATACTTTGACTACAGACAAAACTTGTATGCAGACTAGATAGGACCGGAGGGAGTACATGTGAAACTGCTACAAACGAGGTGATCACCCTAGGAATAATGCTAGTACGTATTGTTTTGCATGTTCATCCAATGCCAGTGATACAGGAATTCGAACTAATCAAAATAAATTCATTCATATATACACGGTCGGATTTCATATAAACATGCCGGATTTCATTACATTTCATACATTCTTAACTTAAAAGGGGTGCGCTCGAGGTATAATTAATTAACTGAAGCTACCCACCTGTGTCCCGCTGAGTCGAACAGAAGCTTCAGTGACTAAATTGCAGGTGTAGTTGCATAACTGACATGTGGCCTGTTGGGCCCACGTGTCAGTCAGCCAACTGCACCAGCAGCTAAGTAGAAGCAGCGTCCTTCTCCAGCATAGCTCTCCGACTCCACGTCGCCGACAAGAAGCTAACCGGCCATCAATGGTTAACTCGCCTAGCTTGGCTTCAACCGGAGGGTAGCAGCGGTGGCCTTACTTGGACCCGAGCGGCGGTGACCTACCGTGTTCTACTCTTCCTCGTTTTCTGTGTGGCGCGGCCTCGTTGGCAGCGGAGCGGAGCCTCGGCGGAGCCAGCGATGTCCTCTGTCTCGTTGCCAGCGGGCGGCGCCTCAGCAGAGCGGTGGAAATCCTCCCCCACATTGCCGGCAGGGTGGGGCCTCGGCTGAGCCGGTGATGTCCTCTGCCTCCTTGTTGGCGGGGCGGGACCTCGCCCGAGCCGGCGGTGTCCTCTGCCTCATTGTTGGCGCCGCGGGGCCTCGGCGGAGCAGGGCCTCGTCAGCGCCAGCGGAGCGTGTACTCGTCGGAGCCGGCATTGTCCTCTGCCTCTTCCTCGGTCTCACCAAACAGCGCCTCTCCCGCTTCATCGCCCCCTTTGCCCGCCTCTTTGTAGGCGGCCGCAGCCTCCGCCACCCGCATGCGGTACCGCCAGCGCTCGAGGCGGCCCTTGCGGGTGGAGCGGTACGAGTCGAGCAGTGCCTCCTGCTCCGCCCGCTCCGCGGTGATCTTCTCCTCTGCCTACAGGTGCTCCTGGAGGAGATGGTGGTTGTAGGCGGCGTCGGCCTGCGCCTCTCGGAACTGCTGCTCACGCATCTGCCTCACCGTGTCCATATTTTGGGCACGGGCCTCACCGATGGTCATGGTGCAATACACCAGCGAGGATGGCGCAGAGGAGGGGGTTGGAGCCGGATCGTCGACTACCATGTTCTCCATTGGGACGTCATCGTCCTCCGGCTGCCTGCCGGCCAGCCGGTTGGCAGCAATGGCTGCCATCTCCTTGTGGTCCGTCGTCCGTCTGTCCCGAAGAGCGCTGGAGCGCGAGGAAGCCATGGTGGGCAGTAGTGGTGTGGACAGGAGAAAGTGAACGGATGTGGATGACTGCGGCTATGGCCGGCGTAGCAGTTTATATAGCAATGGTGGGCGGGTGGAGGGACGGACGTGTGGCGGCGGAGTAGCCGCCTCGGCAATTGCGTATCATTAATGTGGGCGGTAGATGGACGGACGGACGACACTTGTGTCGTTTGAAGGCGGAGCAATCGCCTGCACCGGGAAGCGGGGCGGGCGGCGCTGACTTTTCGGGCGGAAAGCGCGCGCGGGCGAGGAGATGACTTTACTTGGAGAGGATGACAGTGGGGACCCACCAGGTCCATAGCCTCACGTACACAAGTGCCTCCTTATTATATATATATATATATATGTATAAAACTATACTCCCTCCGTCTAGGTGAATAAGTCATATTAGAAGGTGCATCACGACCTAGGTGCAAGCAGATTGGTGGAAAAGAAGAATATTTCTCTCTTCTAAACACAACATTTAATCACAGTAGTTAAGAGGATGCATTATTAGCTACCCATGCAGACCATCGTAATTCATAGCATGCAAAGCGCTTTTATTTCTTGCCTAATAACCGCATGGACGTGCTGCATGCATTGGTCCTTGCCCGAGCAAAAAAAGGGAGGAAAGGGGTTTCCACGGGAGACAGTGAGGCAGAGGTGGAAGCGCTCGCTGGAGTAATTTATTTTGCTTCCTCCTAGTTTCCTGACATCACGGCCCCACACCATTGTCAACCTATGTAGTAGTCAATAAACGAGAGAATTGCACAAGAAGCGCCCGACAGCTGGGACCAAGCAGCTCGAGCAGTATTTGTGTTTTTGAGGTGTGAGCACTGCAGAGTTTTTAGATGTTTAGCCCAGATATTAATTTTTCTCCTCTGAACAAAAACGAAAACATCGTTGCAGGTATTAACTGGGCAGGCTGTGGCCCCGTCTATCCAAGGCCAGATATCCAGCCCAGATATTAATTGTTTTCAAGCTGAAAATGGCTAGCCCAGCTATACTTTTTTTAGGAATACCCAGGCAAGGTCAAGTTGTTATTTTCCGCCCCGCTAGGCTGCAAATCTTTCCTAGGAGGGATGCATTAGGCTTAACAAGAAAATGGGCTTTAAGAAATAATAAATGGGATGTAATTATAAAAACTGGGCAGTAACTATAAAAAAATGCACCAAACACATGATTACTTTATAAAATATTATTGTTGGATATTGAAAATTTTAATTTCATTAATTGTTGCGAGCGCAATGTTTCGTTGGATTTTTACGTAATATAAATTTATATTGAAATTGTATTTTATCTGACTAGAAATTTCTTGATAAAAATATTTCGGATCCCATCAAAATGTGGGAAATTTTATTGAATTCTGTTTTGAACGGTTGGTTGAAATGAGCTGTACTTTTAACAAACTATAAATGGGCTGTAGTAAATTCCATTAGAATTCAAAAATGGGCTACACATTCTTACAAATCTCAAATGGGCTATAAGTTCTCTGCCACACACTTCTGGCCTTACTAAGTTTACGCGTCCCCTAAAAAAATAGAGTGGACGCGTATGCAAGGCTTTGTCAACTTATAGTCAACACACGGTTCTAGCAGTAGTGGCCGTTGGATGTCCATCCAACGGATGCCGTGCTTCTTCTTCAATCTCGGATATTCTAGCTTCACCCGCCCAAAAATGATTCCTCCCCCTGACATCTGGGGCACACCATTTCGGAAGCTGACCCGTGGGCCTACTAAGTTGACGTACCAAGGGCTTTGTCAACTTAGTTAATATAAATGATTCTAGCTGCAGTGACCGTACGATTTCCATCCAACAGCTGTAGTGCTTCTTCAACCTCTAGTCTTCTTGCTCCAACCTCCCAAAGCAGCGCCGGTCGTGCCGCCTGCTCCTACCTCCCATGGCCGGCTGTGCTGCCGCAGAGGCCTCACCGCCCCCTACTATTGCCACAGCTGGCTAGGCCCTGTGGCGATGGCAGCCTCACACCGCAACCGAACGAGTGAACCCTCATACTCCTCTCCGCATGGGCATCCACTACTGCGTCTTCACCGGCTCCGCGTCGTCCCCTTCCTAGGCCTCGCCGTCGTCCACCGCCCTAGTGCTTTCGGCGCGGCGTGGTCAACGTGGTCAAGGAACGACTTTGGACTGTACGTGGAGAGGCTGACAGTTGGGTCCACGGCGGCAGCAAGGAAGTGCCTCCTTATTACGCGGAAAACAGCGGGGACCCACCAGACGGGCCACCGTATTTCCCGAAAAAAACATTTCCCCCCTGACTGCTGGGACCCACCAGCTACACCTTCGCACGCAAGGAACTGTGTCCGGGCAAAAAAAATGATTCGCCCCCTGACTGCTGGGACCCACCAGCTACATCTTCGCATGCAAGGAAGTGCGTCCGGGCAAAAAAACCAAAACGATTCGCCCAACTGACTGCTGGGACCCACCAGTTACATCTTCGCAAGCAAGGAAGTGCCTGACAGTCGGGACCCACCTGGTCGAAGCGTACGTAGCATTGTTATTCTGGTCGCGAACGTGTATGTACATACTAGTCGATGTAGAGGCGCGCACGTGTCATAGTACAGGCATGCACGTGTCGTAGTAAAGGCACACACGTAGCATGTACACGTACGTACAACCACCAGGGTGCAAGAAAGAAAATACAGCCATGTATGTGTACATACGGGCGGGGTCTCGAATGCCTACTCGCGCATACATACGACGAGGGCTCGTTGACATGGCTGGGTCGGAACGGAGAAACAACGTCATCGTCGTGTTCATGGGGAGGCAACGGAATGCGTCGTGTTCATCGAAAGGCAACGGAACGCGTGGGAGCTAACCGGCTGGGTCGGAATGGAATGCGTGGTTGTGTTCATCGGGAGGGCTTGGATGGAACAGGCGATGGAAACGAGGCCTGGCGTACCGTAAAACAGATGAAACTGACCTCCTACGATCGAAACGGGGGTCCTGTTAATCGGGAGTGGTGTGGTGTACCACAAAACGGACGAAATGGACCTCCTACGGTCGAAACGGCGGTCCTGTTGATCGGGAGGGGTGTGGCGTACCGCAAAACGGACGAAACGGACCTCCTACGGTCGAAACGGGGGTCCTGTTCATCGGGAGGGGTGTGGCGTACCGCAAAACGGGACTCCACGGGATACTGTTCATCTCCACCGTCGACCCCCTCCAGCCTCCACGAGCTACTGTTCATCCACCGTCGACCTCCTCCAGCCTCCACCTGCGACTGTTCATCCACGGGCTCCTGTTCATCCAGCCTCCACCGCGCGCTACTCCACCGGCTACTGTTCAACCAGCCCTCTCCACGGGCTCCTGTTCAACCACCCCTCCACGGGCTACTGTTCATCCAGCCCTCCACCGTCTACTGTCCATCTTGCCCTCCACGGGGTGGTCCTGTTCATCCAGCCCTCCACGGGGTCCTGTTCATCCAGCCCCAACCGGCTCGATCGATCGGAGTCCTGTTCATCCAGAGGGAACACCACGGGGTCATGTTCATCCACCCCCACCGGGAACTGTTTATCCAAACCCCCCAGCAATGCTCACTGTTCATCCAGAGGCAGCATCGATCGGCTTCAGTTAGCAGCAGTAGCGAAGGAATCACTCGACCGGGTTCAGTTAACAGCCATCGATTGATCGCTCGGGTTTAGTAACGCATAGCCTGTAGTGCAATCGCTCGGGTTCAGTTAGAGCCCAACGCCTCGCTCGGGTTCAGTTAGAGCCAACGCCTCGCACACACGCATGTATGTGTACGAGAGAAACGCGCATCGCTCGGCCCCCGACCTCCCACCGTAACCGGGAACTCCCTGAAATTTTCCTCCCCCTCGCTTCTACCACAGTTTTTTCCGTCATGGACGACCCAAAGAATGTCATGCAGCAGCGTCTCCGGCCCGCCCAGGACGAAAAGCCCATTTTCTGTCATGATTTTTCGTCATATAAGTAGGAGCCCACCACATCTATGATGATACCGGGTTTTGTCACAATTATCATCATAGAAGTGTCATATGTATGACAATTTTTTTTTCGTTTGGCCCAAAATGTCACGGATGTGTCTTTTTTTTGTAGTGCATGAAGAATCTGCTATTCAACATCATCCATGGAGTTCTTGTCAACTACCATGATTTCTTCATGAGGACTATGGCAAATGTTGTTCTTTCACCGTTTGAATTGAAGCCCTACGCTCCCTGGATCATGCGATTCATTAGATCAAGGTCTTCAATCAACTACAAGGCTGATACTCTTAACCATGGCAGCTACTTGCCCCCAATTGAAGTCCTCAAATGGACATTTTCCTCAACTGATGAGAAGGGCAAGGCCATTGTAATTGATGAAGGCATTCGTCCATTGGATAGATAGTTCCGCAAAGCTACTTCATACTCCACCAATGATGACTCTGCCACTCATGACTTTGCCGCCAATGCTTCAAAGCAAAATCCTTAAGGCACAGCTCCAAGGGTGATCACTGATCGTGAGCTTCTCCTTAGTCTTCATCAGAAGGTCGATCGCAACAACAAATGGGTCAATCGACAGTTTGGTTCAATTCTTCACAACATGACTATCACACAACACACAGTGAAGAAGAACCATTACTATCTGCATGAAGTATTTGATCACACCTGGGCTGTTCTGTCTCATCTCTATAGTGAAGAAGATCTCAAGCAGACGGGCTTCAAGCAGGACTTTGACTGGTCTCAGCCACCTTCGACGAAATTCAAGAAGGTCAAAGTTCCTCACTTGGTGGCCAACTCTTATTCTTCATCGCGCGAGACTGATGAAAATGAAGACTTGGACGACACTGCGGAAGGCCCTACTTCAACAACTGACCCCAACAATGCTGACGCTCCTCCATCGACTTTGTGATGATATTCTTCAGGGGCGTTAGTCCTCATTTTTTGTCCCTTTTGGTCATTCGATGACAAAGGGGGGAAATTTGAGTTAGTCTTCAAGTGGGTCTATATATGGGCGTTCTTTTGCTAAGTTACAACTCTCATTCTTCTGAAGTTTTATTGGATCGAGTTTTAAACTGAACTCCGATGGTGGTCTGGTACTTTTGCTATGTTCTTCAGCATGCTATTTCCTCATATATGTTAATGCATGCAGGTTGAATTACGTCAGTCACCATATTTCATCATGCATTTCAAATTCTTCATATCATATGTTAAATGTGTGTATGAATTACAAGATATAGGGGGAGATCTCCATGATTCTACTCTTCAATGTGCATTGCTTCACAAGAGCAAATTGCTCACATATGCACATCTTCAGGG
Organism: Triticum aestivum; assembly: GCF_018294505.1. NCBI lineage: Eukaryota > Viridiplantae > Streptophyta > Magnoliopsida > Poales > Poaceae > Triticum > Triticum aestivum. Next base: position 559,679,932 of record NC_057806.1, read on the forward strand.
GGAGTTCTTCTATATCTTGCAATCAAATTCCTCAATATCAGTATTTACACTTCATATGTTTATCCCTGTTGAAAACTTAACCTATATTGTCATCAATCACCAATAAGGGGGAGATTGTAAGTGCATCTAGTGCCCCTTAGTGATTTTGGTGTATTGAAGACTTATATGTTAAGGGACTAATGCGTTTGTGAGTGTACACAGGTCTATAAGTCTATGATGAGTTCGATATTTACAGAGAAATTCGACCCCAAAAACTGAATGTCTTCAACTGAAGACTTTGGCTTTCTGAAGACTTTGAAAGTGAAGAAATTGGTATGACCGTGAAGACTTAATATTCATGCGAGGAATATGAAGCGTGAAGACTTTTGTTTTTGCAGTTTCATTTTCTCTTTCTTGAGTCATAGGAAACACCGTACTGTTAAAGGGGGTCGAGGTAAAACTAAGGAAAAGTTTCCAAGTGATGCTCATCTCAAAATCCTATACCAACCCAATCCCTTCGGGTGAAGCCATTGGAAATCTCATGCAGTTCAGTTAATTTCTTCAGTGACAGAGATGAAGATCTTCTGGTCATTGAGGAATTTGTTCTGACTAAGGAGTTAGGAATTCGCCAGTGCGGATTGCCTACAAGGGAGGAACATGATAGCCCTGAGGAATTTGATAGTCAAATTTCTGACCGTTGCTGTGCTATGTGCCAGCTGTCCCAAAATATCTACCCACCTAACGGTCATATCAGTGAAGGGCATTTCTATCTTATCATGTTGCCATGTTCCCCAGGCTATAAATAGACACCCCCTACAACCACTAGCTGGTTGGCTGCTCCGAGAGAAACTAACACTTGTCATTGAGAGCATCCCATCCTCCGAGGACTTTGAGCGAAAATCATCAAGTGAGGAAAACCCAAACCCAAACACCAACAAACCCAAAGTGATTGAGTATCACTGAAGAGATTGTTCCTGTGTGGATCCGACGCTTGTTACCTTTGAAGACTGTGCATCTTCCAGACGGTTAGGCGTCATGGTCTAGAGCATCCAAGAGGAAATTGTGGATCATCGAGTGACCGAGTTTGTGAAGGTTTCGAAGTCACCTGAAGACTTACCACGAGTGATTGGGCGAGGTCTATGTGACCTTAGATCATGGAGAACATGGTGAGGACTGTGTGTCCAGGACTGTGTGTCCTCAGGTTTAAATACCTAGCCGCTCCAACCAGACGTACGACTGTCACAATAGTTGGAACTGGTCTACCAAATCACTGTCTTCACTGAGCTACTGGTTCTATTTCCTCAACCCTTCCATTTCCTCATTACTGTGTTGTGTACCTGATCGTTACTATTTGAAGACTTTGACTGAAGACTTTCTCATTTTCCTCAGTTCAATTTCTTCAGTCAATTTGTCTTCAGCCTACTTATCCCATGTTACGCTTTCTGTACTCTGTGTTTGCTTTCATTTTATCATGATGACTGTGCTTCTGTTCTGTTATGCTTGCATCTGAGTACTTATTCCAGTGCTAGTAGTTCTTTGCTTAGGAATTTCCTCACCCAAAAATTCCTAAGTGAAGAATTCTTAAAAATCGCCTATTCACCCCCCTCTAGTCGATGTAACGCACTTTCAAGAAGGAGCCCAACCGGGGTGCCAAACTCGACGGCGGGGAACTGCACGCCTGTCGTCCTCTCACGTCCTGGGCATTGCACTGACACCCTAACTGAACCCGCATCGAGAATAGCCATCACTTCTTAGTGATAGACGCCCTAACTGAACCTGCAAGAGCCCAGCCATGGGAGGATAACCGCCTGAGGTCATGGCGAGCTCTGCGCAGGAGGGGATTGCTGGTGATCTGCAAATTGGGGAGGAGAGAGTTGCGGGCGTTATTGCGGTGAACTGCATCGTGTTGGAGGGGAGCTGGAGCAGAGAGGGGGGCTGGAGCAGCACTTCGGGCATGTGGTTGTTTCCGAACAGCATGGATGGATCTTTGTTGGCCTGCAAGTGCATAAGGTTTAATTGTAGCCTTTTTGAAGTAAGAGTATCGATCCCACTAGGAGCACAAGAAGAGCATCATTTTTTTTAGCAAAGCTAGTACAACATCTTGGCCCTTTCAGATGCGTGCCACTTAAGGACCATCTATACTACTATTATTGATGAATGCACATTCAGCCTGATTGGCATATTTGTAGGTTTGGCATAGCAATCAAAATGAAATGTCTTAGAGTCTTATCAATTAATACAAACTCGTGCTAAAAAATTACAAACCAAAAATAATAATTATTACATGATCTCTAGAACAAATGGTTTGATCGATTACATGAACAAACAACACAAAGGTTATTCAATGATGGAAAATAATTCACCTATGATTTACTAAGTGGGAATTTAATTTCAGTTTTTCCTTCACGACCTTAAAAATGTGGTGAGTCTCAACTAGCTTCATTTTGAAATCCACCAAATATTTAATGGTTGTCTTGAGTACTGCTTGTGGTTGTGCTATTTGCTTCCTCAACATGTCAACTTTATCTCTAAGTGCAGAAGTAGAATCTCTTTCTACCAACAGTTTAGCCTCTAGAGCATCAGCAGTTGGCAATTCATGATGCACGATTGGGCCGGTGCCATAGTTGTGGGATGATACAACATCCATGGGGCTAACCTGTTTTGTCATTAAAGTTCCGATTGGATTCCGAAAAGTTGAAGTTACCAAAACATCTTGATACGTCTCCAACGTATCTATAATTTTTTATTGTTCCATGCTATTATATTATCTGTTTTGGATGTTTTATATGCATTAATATGCTATTCTATATTATTTTTGGGACTAACCTATTAACCTAGAGCCCAGGGCCAGTTTCTGTTTTTTTCCTTGTTTTTGAGTTTCGTAGAAAAGGAATACAAAACGGAGTCCAAACGGAATAAAACCTTCGCGATAATTTTTCTTGGACTAGAAGACACCCAGGAGACTTGGAGATTAAGTCGGAAGAGCCACGAGGCGGCCACAAGGGGGTAGGGCGTGCCCCTACCTTGTGGGCCCCTCGTGACTCCCCTGACCTAATTTTCCTCCTATATATTCACATATATTCCCAAACCACCAGAGGCATCCACGAAAACACTTTTCCACCGCCGCAACCTTTTGTTCCCATGAGATCCCATCTTGGGGCCTTTTCCGGCATCCTACCGGAGGGGGATTCGATCACGGAGGGCTTCTACATCAACTCTATTGCCCTTCTGATGAAGCATGAGTAGTTTACCTCAGACCTACAGGTCCATAGCTAGTAGCTAGATGGCTTCTTCTCTCTCTTTGATTCTCAATACCATGTTCTACTCGATGTTCTTGGAGATCTATCTGATGTAATCTTCTTTTGCGGTGTGTTTGTCGAGATATGATGAATTGTGGATTTATGATCAGCTTATCTATGAACATTATTTGAATCTTCTCTAAATTCTTTTATGCATGATTTGATATCTTTGTAATTCTCTTCGGACTATTGGTTTGGTTTGGCCAACTAGATTGGTTTTGTTTCAATGGGAGAAGTGCTTAGCTTTGGGTTCAATCTTGTGGTGTCCTTTCCCAGTGATTGTAGGGGCAGTAAGGCACGTATTGTATTGTTCCCATCGAGGATAAAAAGATGGGTTTTACATCATATTGCTCGAGTTTATTCCTCCACATCATGTCATCTTACTTAATGCATTACTCTGTTCTCCATGAACTTAATACTCTAGATGCAGGCAGGAGTCGGTCGATGTGTGGAGTAATAGTAGTAAATGCAGAATCATTTTGGTCTACTTGACACAGATGTGATGCCTATATTTCATAATCATTGCCTTAGATGTCGTCATAACTTTGCACTTTTCTATCAATTGCTTGACAGTAATTTGTTCACCCACCGTATTATTTGCTATCTTGAGAGAAGCCACTAGTGAAACATATGTCCCTCGGGTCTATTTTCCATCATATAAGTTTCCTATCTACTATTTTGCAATCTTTTACTTTCCGATCTATAAATCAAAAATCCAAAAATATTTACTTTATCATTTGTTTAGTTTCATCTATCTCTATCAGATCTCACTTTTGCAAGTGACCGTGAAGGAATTGACAACCCCTTTATCGCGTTGGGTGCAAGGTGTTTGATTGGTTATGCAGGTATTGGTGATTTGTGCGTTGTCTCCTACTGGATTGATACCTTAGTTATTTAACTAAGGGAAATACTTATCTCTACTTTGTTGCGTCACCCTTTCCTCTTCAAGGGAAAAACCAACGCAAGCTCAAGAAGTAGCAGGAAGAATTTCTAGCGCCGTTGCCGGGGAGATCTACGCCAAGTCAAGACATACCAAGTACCCATCATAAACTCTCATCTCTTGCATTACATTATTTTCCGTTTGGCTCTCGTTTTCCTCTCCCCCACTTCTAAAATGATTTTCGAAAAGATGTGCCTTTTTATTCGCCCTTCTTTCGTTTGATCTTATGTTTGTTTGTGTTTCCACGTGCCTTCTATTTTGCTTGCATCTTTGCTCACTAAAAATCTATTGACATGGGTTCACTCAAAGTTTTCTACCTAGATCATCTTCGATCCATATGTGCTCGTGCTAAAACCCCAACTAGTATAGTTGAGGGAAAAATATTTACATGAGCATGCTCATTTTGTGTGTCATCATTTGTCTGAAAAGGGAAGCTCTTATGGAATCAAATAATTTTTTTGCTATGTTATGCTTGGAATCTTTGTGAAATTTGTGATTTTACTTGTGGCTCTAAGAACCCTAAAAACACCCTCCCTACCTATGTGAGTTTAATGATAATGAAATCTTATCTTCTTATGAAAATGGTGTTTACAGTTACTATGATATCGAACAAATTAAATAATTTGTTGCTTTTAAGGGTGCTTATGAAGTTTCTTCTTTGATTGAAAAGTATGATATAGTCTACACCATGGTAGAGCTTACGTGACACACCTATGTGTCGGCATAGGGTACCTTTGCCGACAGATAAGTTGTTGCTAATAGCAATGCTGACAGAAGATGAAAGAGTCGGAGGAATTGCTGTGGGCAAAGGTATTGCCGACAGTTGTTTACTTCCCGACACTTTTTCAGTCGGCATATACCCTACCTATGCCGACAGATGGTATGTCCACGTATACCCTACCTATGCCAACACTTTATCAGACAACATACACCGTACCTATGCCAACAGATAGCATGTCCACATACACCCTACCTTTGCCGACACTTTATTAGCCATGTACACCCTATCTACACCAACAGATAATCTATCAATGTACACTCTACCTACACCGACAGTTATTTCCTTTGCCAACAGATAAATTGTTGCTAAACTAATATGCACTCAAAACAATACATATTCAATTATTATCCTCACCCAGAAGCAGGTTCAAGATGAACACATACTGCACCGCAATGAAAATATGTTCAGAATCATGTATATACATTGAACACAAGTAGAAAACACATCAATCTTGACCAAGCATAGTTTTGGCCATCTTAATAATCACCCAGAACACACAAGTTACAACAAGATGGGGACTATTTGCTAGTATGACAGACTTCAACTAAGATGGTCCAGAACACACAAGTTGGTATCTACATTCACAAAGTGCAAGCTCCGAAACACCAAATGGTCTACATGACATGTAATATCCATGATTAGAGGTTGGTTGTTCCATAAACACTGCAAAGTCATCACAACCATGTGCACTAGTTGGGTAAGTACCTGAAAACAGTTTGCACAAATTTGTCAGGAAAGTGGAATCGGCACAAGTTGTTCAAAGCTCGTATGCGGATTAACATAGATTTTATCAATAAATTCTCATGATATCATAATTAACAAAGATTTGCATAATATAGAACTATATTCCAGTGCTTGCAGTCTTATCAACAATGAATCCATTGACCATTTAAAATAAGATGTACAACCCAGTAACTTATTTTATAGACTGTTAAATAAGCATTCAGTAAAGAAAAGACAATGTATTTCCTAACCTCCCTCGATTTTTCATGATTAAGAGCTACATAACCATGGATAAAAAAAGGAAACTAGAACACATGTACACAGGCAATTTAGTGAAACACATAGGCCAGCAACCTTGTAAAGCGACATTTTAGAAACTGTTCTTATGCAATAGCATGTGAGCTAATTACTACTGAAACAAAAAATGTACCTAATAGTTGATGTACCCGGCGAGGAAGCCCTCCATTCGCCACCGGTTGCCCACTGCAAGTCGTGGCCCTGCTTCCCTGTGAGGTAGCCTTCCACCCACCATTCACTATCTGCTTTACGTGAAGTGGGCAACCATCCATTCTCCGCCAATTGCCTACGCTGCATGCTGGTGGTTGTGGTTCTCGGCTATTATTGGCAAGACTAGATGGGTTAGTAACTTGTTTCTCAGAGACTGGCATTGTAATGACAACAACTGTATTTAACTGCCATAGTTGCATCTATTTTTTACTCTAACTATGTGCAGTTGAATAGGCATATCAAGGTAGAACACTGAATTTAAGCATAAAAAGTACAGGACTAAGCAATATTTATTGTGCAAGTTCAAAAGTTCATGCTTAAATGTGCAAAATGTTCATAAGTATAGGACTGATAAAATAAGGGACTACAAGACAGGAGACTACACTAGATGTTGCCCTGTTGTATCTTAATAAACTATCTTATGCTCAGATAGCAGTTAGGATTCAACAAGTCCTCTGAGAAGTAATGTAAACCATACAAGTAATTTAGTTATATGGTTGAAGGAGTGGTGGTGAGCTTCAGGGATTCTGGCTAGTCAAGCAATGTATGTTGACAATTCGCTATCGCGCACACTCCTGATAATTCTAGTTTGGTTCATAATTGCCATTCCATTCCAAAGTAGGACAAGCTAAGTGTAACATCATAGATTGAAATGGTTGATTACACTCAATAAATAAAACCTTGCGTAAGGACTGGAAGCAACATCAATGTAGCTAGCGTCTAAGCAAGTAAGCAGTGTAAAAATGGATCTGTACAGGAAAGTAAAATAACCACACCACAATGTTTCCATACAAAGTAGCGCTCGAGTGCATACAAAAACATGTAGAGAGAGAGAAGGAAGGCAAATTTACCAGAGAATTCAAGGTGTGCAGTTTCACCTCTAACCGCTGAAACCTTGATGATTTCAGTCAGCACAGAGTTGCTGATGGAACCTAGTGCTGCAAATGTAAAGGCGGAAACAGTTCAGAATCTACATAGCCAAGGAGCAATTGATCATGAAATTGTTAAGATGTATTTTTCTAACCTAATCTGGCAAGTCGATTCACCCATCCAGGAGTTGGCTTTCCCGTGAAGTGCTTGCAGACGTCAGCTGTGAAATGGTTACAGTTTCTGGCAATCAAGTGATAAGTGTCCCCATGGTAATCCTCTGCAAGATCCTTTAGGAAAGTGGTGCGAACTTCAGCCCGGGACATATTGCTGGTACCATCGCAAACAGAGCGACTAAAGATAGAAACGGAACCGCTTTTCGTTTCTACTTGGAACACTCCGCTGGTCGGGGATATTCATGGGCTTCATACCCAAACTCCATACAATGTACTGCAGAAAAAGTTAACTGGAAATGGTCAGTCATTGATGTGGAATTTACATATAACTGCATGAAACTTGTATGCACGGGACCTCGTGACACACTAATGTGGATTTAAGTTGATCCAGAAAACCAAGGTGCTCAAAAATATGGCAAGTAGGCAAAGGGTAGCGAAGTTGAGATACAGAAAAGAGCATGAAAGGCCTTGGTGTGGAGCAGCTCAGCTCAGCCTGGGGTTATAACTTATATGGCGGCAATACAGGGAAGTAAGAAGCATCTTTATAGACAAATAATAACCATTTTCACAGAGAACTCATAACCATTTTCACAGTGAAATAAATGCATGAATAGTCTGCAATGAGAACAATAGTGCATCAGCATGAGAGTTACACCAGACCCATAATAGAGTAACAGAATTTTTTTTCCAGATCCATACCATTTTCAACGAAATAAAACATCATATAACAGACTAGAGCTTTTCAGATCAAAGAAATAGATACAACCAACTAGGCATATGATGACGGCAGAAGATATTTTTCATGGGAGGTAACATATCACAAATTATTCCTGAGATGCAACATGCCACATACAACAGAAACGAAGGTACATGTCAATATGCATACTTATGTGGTTGACGAGTAGACGAGCTTTGCAGAAACCATTCATCAGAGGTTGTGCCATTGGTGGAGGTGTGGCCGAGCTTGTTGGAGACGATATCCTTTCCTGAGAGAAGGAAGAGGAGGCCCCGATGGACGGAGTTGTTGGTGGCTACGGCACCGGGGAAGGATTGCAGCGGATGGGGTCAGGGGATCTGGGATATGCTCACCGGCGTCGGTGGGGACTCAGACCAGCGAAGATGCCCATGTGGTGGCAGTGAAGGGGACGGGGAAGGCAGGCGATGGAGGGGGCCGGGAGCTCGGGGCTATGGGCGCCGGTGGCGGTAGGGACGGGTCCGAGGACGGAGACCCCGAGGTCGAGCGGCGGCGGCGGAAATTGGGGGAGGCGCGGATAGGGTTAGCACAAGTGGATGTGAGGCTACGGGTTCATTTTGGGGTCCTTAGCCAAAGGTGAGGTGAAAACTGGGCCGCACGCAGTGAAAATTTTGGGCTGTCGCACCTTATTCACATGGCAATTTCTAGGCCTTTCCTTGCCTGGCACGTGTCCACATACGCCGACACTTAATCTGTGTCTATACACCCTACCTACGCCGACAGATTCTATGTCATTAAGCACACACCTACGCCGACTGAAAAACTATCGGGGCATACACATCTACCGACAGATGATATGTCACTCGGCGTTTGCCGACAGTTACAATGTCGTTGAGTGATTTCCGACACATAGTTTGTCTACAATGATGTACAATGGCTGACAGATGATCTGATTACAAAGCTATAGAGCTACGCCAACAAATCTTCTGTAGGGATTAATAGACCTTTGCCCACATATATTACTCTCTACAAATCTGAAAATTTTGACATACTTAAATATTGCTATGAAAACTATGCTCATAATGTCTATGTCAAAGAACTTATTGAGAGAATGACCGGTGCATTGGAAGAAACTAATGATATGCATGAATCTATAGATAATTATGATCCGATGATTCGATAGAAATATCCCTTGATGAACATGATGCTTGCTATTCTTGTGGCCATGATGCCAATATTTATGGAGATGAATTTGCTATAGTTCCTTATGTTAAACATGAGATTATTGCTATTGCACCCATGCTTGATAGTTCCTTGAATTAAAAGCATGATTGCAATGATGTTATTCTAAGTTCTATTAATGTCAATTATGCTAATAATATGCAAAACCCTAAGCTTGGGGATGCTAGTTTTGCTATGTCCACTACGTATTGCAATGATCATGATTGGGGTGATTCTTCCGACGATCTTGAAAATTTATTTAAGCCGCGTGATGAATATGTTTGCTATAATATTGAAAGTGTGTTTGGAAGAGTGTGAACTTTAGGAAGTAATGATCCCACTACGTTGCAAATTGATAAGTCTTATGCATTTTTTGATAAAAGTGGGTTTAGAAAGGTCATGACTTTATTTGATGATAATCCCATTATTTTGGAAGTGTCAACTTTGCATGCATGTGGATCATGTTGAGAACATTCTATGTGATAGTTGTATTGTTGAATTTGATTATGGTCCTACATGTAATTATTATGAGAGAGGAAAATATGGTTGTAGAAATTTTCATGTTACTACATTACCTCTCATTACGTTGAGATTGCTATTGTTTCTTTCTTCTTCTTTACATATGCTAGGATTTGCTTGCCTTGATAATTTGTTTGCCTATAATATGCCTATGCATAGGAAGTATGTTAGTCTTAGATGTGTTTTTCATGTACTTTATGATGCTCTCTTTGTGCTTTAATTCTTGTCTTTCATGTGAGCATAATTAAAATTATCAATGCCTAGCTAAAAGGCTTTAACGAAAAGAGTTGTTGGGAGACAGCCCAATATTTTTCTTTCCCGTTTTTGAATAAATAATTCATCTAACCTCTGGTTAGATGTGTTTTTGTGTTTAGTTAGTGTTTGTGCCAAGTAAGACCTTTCGGATGGCTTACGGTGATAGTTGTTTTGATCTTGCTGAAAAACAGAAACTTTTACGCCCAGGAAAATAATTTCCATTTTTTTTGACAGAAGCGTGCTTTTGATCTGATTCCTTTTGCACAAGATTGGTATGAAAATTTCCCAGGTTTTCATAATTTTTAAGAATTTTTGGAGTTACAGAAGTATTCGAGAGTTACAAATTACTACATACTGTTCTGTTTTTTGACAGATTCTGTTTTCTATGTGTTGTTTGATTATTTTGATGAATCTGTGGGTAGTATCGGGGGGTATGAACCAGGAAAAGTTTGAATACAGTAGGTATTACACAAATATAAATAAAGAATGAGTTCACAATAGTACCAAAAGTGGTGATTTATTTTCTTATACTAACGAAGCTTATGCGATTTTCTATTGAGTTTTGTGTTGTGAAGTTTTCAAGTTTTGGGTAAGGATTTGATGGACTATGGAAGAAGGAGTGGCAAGAGCCTAAGCTTGGGGATGCCCAAGGCACCCCAAGGTAATATTCAAGAACAACCAAGAGCCTATGCTTGGGGATGCCCCGGAAGGCATCCCCTCTTTCGTCTTCGTCTATCGGTAACTTTACTTGAGGCCATATTTTTATTCACCACATGATATGTGTTTTGCTTGGAGCGTCTTGTATGATATGATTCTTTACTTTTTAGTTGGACACAATCATACTTGTTGTACACACGTTTTGAGAGGGACACGCATGAATCATGATTTATTAGAATACTCTATGTGTTTCACTTATATCTTTTGAGTTAGGCAATTTTGATCTAGTGCTTCACTTATATATTTTTAGAGCACGGCGGTGGTTTTATTTTATAGAAAGTGTTGAACTCTCATGCTTCACTTATATTATTTTGAGAGTCTTTTTAAAAAGCATGGTAATTTTCGTTGGTTATAAATTTAGTCCTAATATGATAGGCATCCAAGAGGGATATAATAAAAACTTTCATATAAAGTGCATTGAATACTATGAGAAGTTTCATTTCTTATGATTGTTTTGAGATATAGAGATGGTGATATTAGAGTCATACTAGTGAGTAATTGTGGATTGGAGAAATACTTGTGTTAAAGTTTGTGATTCCTGTAGCATGCACGTATGGTGAACCGTTATGTAACAAAGTTGGAGCATGAGGTATTTTTTGGTTGTCTTCCTTATGTGTGGAGGTCAGGGATGAGCGATGGTCTTTTCCTACCAATCTATTCCCCTAGGATCATGCGCGTAGTCAAGGATTCAATTAAGGCTCTTTATGTTTTTCTATGGATGAAAGTTGGAAAAGAACCGCTATGCTTAGAGCTAGAAGAGAATTTTTAGAAAAAGCGTTTTCTAGTGATTGCTTTCACAAAAGTGATGAAGATCTTAAAATGATTGGTGTTTCTTATATTGATTCTTTGTTTAGTAAAATTAAGATTGATGAAAAAGGGACCGAAGAAGAGTCAACTTTAGCTAGAAGGCTTCTGGATAATTCGGAGGGTGAAAATCTTGTTGAGAAAATTGATAAAAGTGGGTTTGAAGAGGTCAAAACTTTAACTAGTGATGTGCCCACTCTTTTGGATTACAAAGACTTTAATTATGATCGTTACTCTTTGATTGATTGTATTTCTTTGTTGTAATCCATGATAAATTCACCCCATGCTTGTGAACAAAATAAAGCTTTTACTAAACATATTGTTGATGCTATGATGAAAGCTTTAGAAGAAAAGTTGGAATTAGACGTTTCAATTCCTATAAAATTACATGATGAATGGGAACCTACTACGAAAGTCAATTGAAAATTATGAGTGTTTTGCTTTATGTGACTTGGGTGCTAGTGTTTCTACAATTCCGAAATCTTTATGTGATGTGCTTGGTCTTACCGATATTGAAGAGTGTTCTCTAAATTTGCACTTCGCGTATTCTACAATTAAAAAGCCTATGGGAAGAATTAATGATGTTCTTATTCTTGCAAATAGGAATTATGCGCCCGTAGATTTTATTGTTCTTGATATTGATTGCAATCCGTCTTGTCCAATTATTCTTGGTAGACCGTTTTTTCGTACTATTGGTACCGTGATTGATATGAAAGAAGGCAATATTAAATTTCAATTTCCACTAAGTAAGGGTATGGAACACTTCCTTGGAACTAGAATTAAGCCATCATATGAGTTAATCATGATGGCATCGTATGGATCTAGAAACAAAGATGACAATACTTAGATCCTTTGCATTATGCCTAGATAGGGGCATAAAACGATAGTGCTTGTTGGGAGGCAACCCAATGAATAAAATTTATTTTTATCTTTTCATTTCTGTTCTTGAGTGTGTGCACAATTATGCTACTATTATGATTGTGTTTTTTTTGTTTTAGTTAGTGTTTGTGCCAAGCAAAGCCCTTGGGATCATGTTGGGTGATAGTTGATTTGATCTTGCTGAAAAACAGAAACTTTTGCGCTCACGAAAATAATTCTCATTTTTAACAGAAGCGTGATAGAATACTGATTCTTTTTGCAGATGATTAATATACAAATATTTCACGTCGTCCTAATGTTTCAGAATTTTTGGAGTTACAGAAGTATTCGAAATATCCAGATTGCTATAGACTGTTCTGTTTTTGACAGATTCTGTTTTCTTTGCGTTGTTTGCTTGTTTTGATGATTCTTTCCTTTGAAGAGTTCACTAGTACGTGTTGGTGCTATACAAACGGTTTTTAACCCCTTTCCGCGACGACATTTGGAACCGTCCCCAAGTGAGTGTGGGTGATAGGGTGTCCTTCCCACACGATCCAGAAACCGTCGGGGATATGGAGCAATGATCCAAAGGCCTTCTAAAATGTAATCATGTACGATGCAGCACACACTAAATTCTTTCGCATGTGTGGTATCGGTGATTAAGTGTTTGTAATGACACAGTGAAACCATATGGTATGTCATAATGAACCATTTGGGAAACAGTATCTAAGGCACACGGGCCAACATATGAACTGTGTGCGATTTGTGCCCCATCGCACACGAGTTTACTGCGTAACACGTCTGCCATGCAAGACCCCATCACACACGTTTGCCAACAATTACTGTCTGCGATAGTGTTCTATCACAAACGGTTCAGGAGCCCCTTCGCACACATACAAGTTCTGCATACCGTTTGTGATTTGTTGGGTATCACCGATGGTTGCCGCAAGAGTGAGATGTGCTTTTCGTTTGGGATCCCACACATTTCCTGAAAAGATTACGACTGGGATTGTGTTTTACATTGGGCACGGTTTACTCCCAGTTCTCGTGTGCGATAACACGATATGACAAATGGTCCTGAAGAGCCTACGCACATGTAGTAGCGCTGCAAATCGTTTGCGATCTGCTGTGTATCACCGACGGTTCCGCTATGATTGACGTATGCTTTCCGATGTGGATCGCACACACTCATTTAGTTGAACCGTGTGCGGAGCAATTGCTAGGTTAAAACAAAAGTATCCCATTTTGACTCGGCATGCAAAAAGAAAATTCACCACAATATTCAATTGAACAAATAAACAAAAATATCATATTTCGAATCGGCACGCAAAAAGAAAATTCGCCACAATATTCAATTGAACAAATAAACAAAAATATCGCATTTTAATCGGCACGCAAAAAGCAAATTCGCCGCAATATTCAATTGAACAAGTAGTGTCCACAGGAAGAACATTCATCATATTTCACAACAATTCCAATTGAACATAAGGTAGCTAAATTCCAATGATTTGTCCACACATATATGCATTACATAATTAATCATAGTGTACGAAATACGAAGACTTCATCAGATGGAAAACAATGGATCCATCGTTATATGTGTAGCAGCTAGCTCTTACTCAATGTTTCAGGAGAAGGCATGCTTAAATCTTCATTATCACTAGTGGGATCGATGTAGTGATCCAGGAAGAAGTCACTGATAAATCTCCGAACCATCAGCAATTCACCAGCCGGGAGCGGTTCAGGGGTCCTCGATTTAAGATGAGCTGCAGTATTTTTAAGATCAGAATGTGCCATATGAGTGGAGTAGAAGATATTAATTAAGATAGACTTACTGGTACTAATCCGCGAGGATCATCACAACTATCAATAGATTCGCAGATGGAGATCATGTGTCTGCAAACATAGTATCCACAAAGGTTGGTCCCTGCTTCTTGCTGAGGACACTGAATTTTTTTGTACAAAATTAGTCATGTATTTGTCCTGTTAGGAACAACCTAACCGGTGTTAGATGTATTATTTTTTCTTTGGACAAAATAGAAAGAGTTTTATTTAGAAGCTTGAACACTTGACTAGCGTAAGGAAAGGTATTTGCAGACTGTTGGATAACTTTTCCGAAAATAACATATTTCGGTGTCTTACCGGAGAAACGATCTCATGCGACAGAGGTAGTTCCCTCTTGAACTGGTTCCCTGGTTTAGTTTTCCACAATGCGAGCACACTGCAAATGATGATGAATTTTGACAACATCAATTATTGAACCAGACATGAATGCAAATTAATTTCAACATCATAGAATTCAATACCTATCCATGAATTGCTGAAGATGCGTTAGATCCTCAGCGTTTGTTGACTCTATGAGAGAATCGATCTAGTAAACTGTGTTCTTGTTTAGAACAATGAATACCAATATCAAGTGATTGCTACATATTAAGAAAGCCATGAACTTAGAAATTATGTCGAAATCTGAAAGACAATAAGTGTATGCATGGTTGTTTACTTGACTTACCTTTCATGATATTGAAAGCACAAGTGCTCCCTGGGTGATTTTGGTAATTAATGTCAACATATCTCTTTGTAACATCCCAATTTTTCAATTTGGAATGTTATACATAGGTCATTCATGCATATCATATTTTAGTGCATTTTGTTTCATGATCCTCGAAATTCTAAGCAACTCAAGGACCCACGGAGAGAGTTGGGGATTTCACGTTCTTCATATTTGAATTTTATCAAATATTGACGCAAGGATCATTTTGGTTTGAATAATTTTTCTCTCCAAAAATATTTCATATTAAAATATATGAGAGGAGATAATACGACTTCTCTAAAATAAATGAAATATTGGAGGAAAAATATTAAAATCAAATAAATAAATTTTATTTGGATTTTATGGCAATTTTATTTGAATTAGGAAAAATATGTGTTTTTCAGAATTGCATTACAAGCCCAAATAAATGTTCACTTTGTCCGGATTATTATTAAAGGATCATGAAAACTTATTTCAGGATTTTTGGAGTCCGTTTAGTATTTCTTTTAACTGTTTTTCCGCGTCAGGTTAAAAAAACTGCACTGACCTACCGGGCCGTGGGCGAGCCGGACTTTGCCACCGTCCGGCCCCTTTAAAGGGCGAGCCCCGCCAGCCCCACCAGCCCACCCAGCCCGCGCCGCCGCTGCTGCGCCGCGCCGTCATCCGCCGGAGCCACGCCATCGCCCGCCGGAGCCGCCGCCCCAATCCAATCCGGATCCGCCCGTTTTTTTTTCTGTTTAGGTATTAAACCGATCGTTTTTTTGTAAAACCCTAGAATCGTTTTTTTCAGTTTGTTCGGTTTTTTTCACGGTTTAGTTATATTGCGGACGTTCGTCCGTACATTCGTTTTAACGAACGCTGTTCATCCGTTAGCCGCAGACAGTGAACGTTCGTTTGTTAGCCTGTTCGTCAATTTTTTTCTTTTTTCAGGGTTTTTCCGCGATTATTTCCGATCGTGATTTCTGCCCTAATCTTCGGTCTAGTATATCTTTTCGCTCGTTTATCTAAATCAGGTGAAACAAGCGCCTGGACCTTCGTCTCGAAGCCCTCTTTCTGTTTAACCAACTTGAACAAGATTTTGGTACTGTTAAATTTGACTTTAGTCCAAATTAGTAATCGGATCTTGTTTCTTCCGCAGTTTGAGTTTCGTTGCTCC
This sequence comes from Triticum aestivum, assembly GCF_018294505.1. Taxonomy (NCBI): domain Eukaryota; kingdom Viridiplantae; phylum Streptophyta; class Magnoliopsida; order Poales; family Poaceae; genus Triticum; species Triticum aestivum. The sequence goes on from NC_057806.1 coordinate 559,695,958, forward strand.
GTTTGATTTGATTCTTTTTGCAAACCGGAGTTCTTCAGTTGGACTTTCTGGGTAGATCTTCTTATTTGAGTTTTACCCGGGCATCTTTGCTTTATTGCTTATGTATGCTATTGTTTGTTTGCGATAGAATTCCCGGAGTGCGAAGCGTGCTACTACGAGTCACTACGTTTTGCGGATCGTCAGCAAGGCAAGTAACACATTGATCATACTCTTTCATACCTAGTTTTTATGCATTAGTTGAAATCCTCAAACACTGCATGATTAGGATGTGATTAACTTGTGGGTCTGGGAAGTAGTTGATGAGGTAGAACGTATTACCTATTTTATTATCAAACCCATGGGAGTTATTTCTATGTTGTGCTTATATTGCTATGCTATGCTAGTAGACGTGGATTGGGTTTGAGAGTATCCATGATAGATGTGAGTGTGTTTATTAATGGTTCAATTTTAAGGTGGGAACTTTAATACACATCTGGGTGGATTGTTGGTTTTGGTCACCTGGGGTTATACCAGTGTTGTCCTAGGAGATCCCGGGGTTATACCGTGTGATCCTCCAATGGTCCGCCACCCAGGCTCAAAGGGATCATAAGATTATTCATGCTAGAAACTTTTGTGTGCAGCCACAAGCTATTATGGGCTCTAGAATAGTTGAGTAGGTTGCATGACCTCTTCCAGTGGTAGGCTAGCAGATGCAGGGGATGTAGGTTGGTACTGTCTACCCGGGGTTAGAGTTAATGCTTTTGAAAGACTGTGTCTCGGTCATCCGTTTCTCAAACACCATGTAGTGCGATAAATCCAACGGAGGAGATCGAGTCTTGTGGGGAAAAGTGCTTAAACCTCTGCATAGTGTATAAACTAACCATGGTTAGCCGTGTCCCCGTTTATGGACAACTTGAGTATCTGGTACTTGAATTATTGATTTGATCTCATCACTCTAAATTAATTTGTTGGATTGATATTTACCTTTAATTGGGATTGAGATGGGGGTACCATTCTCACGGTTTCAACCACCATGATAGTTAAATAAATATATTCCTTTGTTGTAGGAAGAAATTGACTTTTCTCAAAACATTATAACCATAGACCCTCCACCAGCCAAATATGCATGTAGTGATAGCATTTATCTGTTCATTGCTCTACTATGTTATATTGCCAGCATATTCCATGTGCTGACTTGTTTTCGGAATCCAACATATCATGTTGCAGAGTTTTCAAACGAAGAGTAAGGTGCGCTAGGTTGTTTGTCATGCACTCAGCTATGCCGTTGGAGTTGATGGACTCACTTTATCTTCCAAGCCTTCCGCTGGTATCGTATTTAGATGGCCTTAAGCCATATTTATTGTAATAAGTTCTCTTTTGAGACATTCAATGTAATAAGTGTGTGATTGCTACTCTGTTATAAATCCTTCGAGTACTGTGTGTGTCAGCATTACTGATCTAAGGATGACACTGAACATAGAGACTTGACCGTCTGAGGTCGGTTCGCTACAATATGGTATCAAAGCAAACGCTGAATGTAGCACACGACCACTAAGATGAGCCATAGGTGTCGGGGATATACCCCACGGTATGACCCGGCCGGAGTTGTAAACCGGCTGGGACTTGGTAAACCGGCGGATGTTAAACCGGCGGACAGTTAAGGCAGACAGTTAAGACAGATGGCTATGACAGACGGTGAACCGGCTGGTGGTAAACCGGCAAGAGTTAAGTCAGACCATGTTAAACCGGCATACAATGTTAAACCGGTAGACAATGTTAAACCGGCAGACAATGTTAAACCGGCAAACAGTGATAACTGGGTTGCCAGGGGTTATGAAGCCCAAGACGTTATGAAGCCCAAGATGTTAAGAAGCCCATGAAGATAAGTCAGAATAGTTAAGTCTTAAGTCTGAGTTGGACTCTACATGTAACCCGCCTCTTCAACATATATAAGGTGGGGTAGGGCTCCCCAAAGAGGGACAAGCTACAAGCAAGAAGAAACAATCTTAGGGATAGACACAAAGAGGAGAGCCAGTTTACGGCGACTCCCTCGTGATGATAATGAGAGCTAGCCTCAAACAGCATGTAGGCTTGTTACCGGATGATGTTTCTCGGGGCCCGAAGCTGTCTAAATCCCTATCTTGTGTTGCGTCTCTCGATTGCTCTCAACCCCTCTCAAGCTACCACATAGATGCGTTGGCCTCACGACTAAGTCCTCACGCTAGGACATCTGCCGTGACAAAACCATGACAGTTGGCGCCCACCGTGGGGCCTGCGCACAGTGGTGTCGAGTTCTTGGAGGGATCTTTTCTAGGGTTCGAGAAGTTTGCAATTTTTCAAGATAAAGAAGAGTCATCAACAGAGGAGTTATGTTGTTTCAATATTAAGCAGTTAGAGCAACAAAATACAAGATTGGTCCAAAGTCAAAAATAGTCAGGGTCTATTCGTAGCTACTGTCCGGCGGTTTGTCTGATCACTTTTGATCCGCCGAGATGAACTGAAGCTTTATCCAATCCGGCATGTTGCATTACTATTGTACCGTACCTATGAGTTTTCAGAGCATCCGAGGGTATCAACTGGTAGCTGCTGATCGCTTTCTGGGATAAAGATGACGAGGGTTGCGTACTGCGTGCTGCTGTGACCTCGTGATCCATTGAACCGGATCTATTTCCGCTACACCATTGTCAGAAGCTGGAATAGAGAAATTTTCCTGTGGCAGCACCTCAGACGCCGCTGCCGCCGGGTTACTACGAACCCTATCTACATTTTGGGACATGATGAAAAATTACGCGTAAAGCAGATTGCGTCCGAGCCGCTGATGTATGCAGGTTCGCTTCAAATCTCAAAGTTTGGGAAGCGAACAAACTATTGAAGCTACTTACGTCCTCATGGGAAGACCCAAATCACCGCTTAAAGTCAAAGTACTAATTCAGCTAGTACGTCTCACGTGTTGGACAGAAGCCAAGGTGAAGATGAAGACAAGCCATCACATTAGATTGCAAGGGTATTAGATGCCACTGCCAGCGCTCGGATTCTCAAGGGAAGATTACTATAAAACAAGAGACAGAGAAATAGGCCATGACCTGGTCTGTTCAACTGGTTACGACCCGGAAAGGTGAGGCAGACGACTTGGCAAGGCGGACGACCCAGAAACAGACCCGACGCTGAGTCGCCCGAGCTGCCGTCGCCGGCCTCGGCCTCTGTTCTTCTCCAACCCGTCAGCTCAGGCTCCGCTGCCCTTCGGGTTGCTCATGCCAAACCGCATCCGACCTCGCACCAAGCTGGCCTCGCCTTTAACCGGCTCCGGCTGCCGCTAGCTCGTCCCTCCGCTTTGACATGCAGCTTCTAAGCAGCCCGCAGCACCGATCCGGCATGGACTCATTCCAACCTGCCGCTGCACCCGTGCCTCGCGCCAACTTCTGAGCCGCCGCCGAACCGGTGCCGGGCCGCCCCGGACTCGTCTCTGTTGCCCTGAGACGCCCTGCTCCTCCGCTGTTGTAAATCGCCACTTCGCTTTACTCCGCCTCCGTTGGCTCCGAGCCACCTCCAGTCGCCATAGCTCGCCCATTTTTCACCACCGAGCTGCTTCCATTGGCCAAGTTGCCCCTGCCCCGTCGCCGTGAACCGCCGACGCCCCTGCTTCTAAACCGCCCAAGCTAGCGACCCCGAGTCATCTCGCCTGTCTCCATGGTCGAACTGCCGGCGTCCCTGCCCCGTCGTTCTAAACCGCCATCGCCTCGTCAAACCAGCCGCATCAGAATCGCCACCACAACCTCGTCTTCAAGTCACCGGGCTCCGCCTCTGCAGTACTCCCCCCGTGCGACCCGCCTTGGACGGCTGCTCATCTGCTCCAGGCCTTGTCCGCACCCTCGTCTCCACCGAACCGCCCCCGGGTCATCTCCACGATGCTCCCAGTCACGGGTCAAGCACTGGCTTCTGCGCGGTGTTCCCACGGCTGCGGTGTGCCCTGTACCGGGCCCTCCGCGCCTCCAAACCACCTTCGCCGGGTTAAACATCTCGAACAGCCGCCATGGGTCTTCGCCTCCGCTGCTTCACCCTGTGAGCCACCACCATCGAGGGCCGGCTTTTATCACACCGCTTTCACCGGCTCACTTCCGCCGGCTTGCTGCGTCGCGCCCCTCACGCCGTGGCCCGCCTCCGAGTTGCTATTTCTGCCGCCTCCCGGTGACCTGAGCTGCCGCAACCCGCCTTCGCCAAACCGGCGTCGCCTCTGTTCCGCCTTGCTAAGTTGCTGCTTCTCCAGTGAGTCGCGACTTGCTATTACCATGGCCTTGGCTGAGCCAGCTTGTTGTTTCGCTGAACCACAGTTGCCTAAACTACCGTGGTCCTCGCTTAAACCGCCATGGACCCCGCCTAAACCACCGCTGCCTTTGCTGGTTGTGTAATAAGCCATTGTGGGCAGGCCTCATGTTGCTTTGACCCGCGGCTGTAGGCGTACCTCGAGACAGTTTCGTGTCGCCTAACCCGGTCCGGTTTGAGCCGCCACGAGCCACCCTTGTGTGTACATCTAGTCATTACTGATGGCAGGTGCACGGTTGGATTGATGTGGTAGTGATTCTACAAGGCGAAGGACTTTCCGTTGATACATTAGCGTGTTCTAAAACAAAATACAAAAGTCCAGCCTCTGGTGCTGAAGATTGGGAGAAAAAGGGGTCAGATTGGTTCAACCCCTAAAACGCTGTCAGTTATCAAGGTTCTGTTTGCACCTAGTGTGATCTGTCCTTGCAAGAGCAATAGTTTGCCATAAGCAAGACTTGCACGGGTTCAGGCTGTACGATCATCAGTCATAGGCGGGTCAGTTTTCAAGGCAAGACCCATGCACTTGTTGAAAAGATTCAACCTGAGTGGGTAGCAACATTACATGGACCAAGTACTAAATCAAGTCGAGAAGACCGAGTGATCAAGTGCTAGAATATGAAGGATAGCATAGACTTCAACATTTGATATTTCAGTCTTTCTACCCAGACATATATGAGGCAGTGCTACATCAGATCACAACATACATCTGCGTTGGGCTATGTTCAGACATTATTAAGTGTCAGCATCCGATAAAAAAATCAGGTGATATTCATTCAAGTTTATTTTATTTGACAGATATTGTTATTGTCAAAGAACAATTATGTTGGTTTGTATATTTTTATATGCAGGACCAATCTATATCAGCATATCAGGGTTACACTCGCCCATGCAAGTTGTCCAATGGACATGTGCAAACCGCCACCATGTGATCCGGTCTATATTATCAGCAGCTGTCTGCGCTGTCTGCATGAGATGTTTATTAAGTGCAAGTGAGCCGCTGCTCGGGTTCAACGCAACTACGCGCGATTGGACAATAAATCAGCTTTATCGGGGTGATCATCAACTCCGCGGCGGATAATTTCCGTCCTAACATATTAGGTGATATCCATCTAAGGACTATTTTATTAGCGCATAATATTTTTGTCAAGGAACAATTGCTTTGGCATGTGATATTTTTTGACATAGGACAATTGATCATTACAAATGAGGCGTTATATAACGGGCATGGAGCACGCGCTAGCAACATTCTGCACTGGTGTTTCATCCGTGTCATGCCACCTGGTGAATGAACGTGAGCACGTCGTCATCCCTGTGGCCAGGTTTACATCAGCTTGCCGGGACCGTGCCCGCGATTAACTCGCCCGTCCGAGCCGGCTTATAACACCGCGGCCGACTCATCTGTCCGTGCCGCTTCTGATGCTGCGGTCGTCTTTGTTGTCCGTCTCTCACGGCCTGGTCTACATCAACATATCGGGCCGCACCTGTCTGCATGAGCTGTTTATTGCGTATGAACAAGTCACAACTTGGGTAGCCCGTTTTTCTTTTAGCAAATTGGAGGCAAGTTATCATCAGCCGCCGTCTGCACTAATGGTTCAATGGACATGCACACAAATCGCTGCCACTACAGTTTGATCAACTTCAAATAGCCAATTGGAAGGAACCATTGGCCGACTTGCTGACACGGCTCATACAGGATCATTTATAACCCGCCGCAGTCACCTCAGCCTTCTGTGGATTTACATCGCGTTATCAACACCAATGATATATACCTTCTACTATGGTCAAAGTACGGAGAATCTCAAGACAACTCCTTGAGTCATCTTAAGACTCGGGGGCTACGATGATATGAATCAACAAGTCTTGCCAGTTTCAGCAAATTCAAGTGTCCCAGGATGTTAAAGGAAAAGATAACCTGGTCCCGGAGGTTACGGTTATATTGATGAAAATTTAAAGGCCGTCAGAAATATTCCGGCTCACAATGATACTTCCGGTTTATAATCCGGTTCAAGGGAAATCTATTCTACCACAAAGCTCTAAAGCGCTCAAATCCGGTTTAAAAATGTCCAGTTTAAAAAGGAATTAACCTCTCGCAATTTCGAGTTGAAAGGCCGTCAGAAAATTTCTGGCTGAAAATGAAGATTCCGGTTTGCAATCCGGTTTAAGGGAAATTTGTTCTCCCACATAGCTTTGAAGCTCTCAATATCCGGTTCAGAATCCCGGTTCAAGAAGGATTTATCTCTTACAAAAAGTTAACGGGTGCCAAAGAGGACCTGCAACCATGATGCGCGGTTCAAACATGGGTATCCAGCCTTATTGGCTTATCATATTATTGATCACTTGGGGGCTTGGTCATGTCTGAACCATAGTCACACCTCTTGATCGGCTCAATGCCACAACATCACTTGGGGGCTTTGGTCGCGTCCAAATCATAGCAACACCTTTTGATAGGCATAAAGCCACAACATCACTTGGGGACTTGTGGTCACATCTGAACCATAGTCACGCCTCTTGATCGGCCTAGTGCCGCAGCATCACTTGGGGGCTTTGGTCGAACCCGAACCATCGCTACACCTCTTGATCGGCGTAATGCCAATGCATCATTTGGGGACCTGGCTGACTCGAACAATAGCTATGCCTTTTGGGGGCTTGGTCGTGTCCGACCATGGTAATGCCTCTTGATCGGCTCAAAGCCTCATTTGCAATGGTTTTATATTTGCCTTTGCTTGAATTTTGTTCTCTTTTAAACTATTTATTTTATTGTGTTTTCAAGACGACATTCTTAAACCGGTTCGACTGTCAATTACAAATTGATGAAACACGGTCAAATCATAATCCGGAGACTATCAGCCTAGTCTGGTTTCGACTATAAGTCACCAGTATATATTCGGATTGCGCTATTGGAATCATGCGCTCATAAATCATTGGATTGTATTATTCAAACCTTCAAATAGCCAACATGGCTGGATTTTATTATGGTTATCAATAACCAGTATTATGATGAAGGTTTTCAAAGTCGCTTTAGCACAATGGCTATTATATTATCAATGGATATGATTTATTTTACAATTGAAGGAATAGTCCCGAGTCGCTGCAGGCTCACGACCCAGCACTTGGGGGCTACATTATTCAACTGAAGATTATATCAAATATGCAAGTCTCATGTCGCTGCAAGCATGCACCATGACACTTGGGGGCTAATGCAAAGTCATTTTATTAGTATTATTGAAGACCCGACTCATCACATCATAATGAGCCGGCCCTTGGGGGCTACCAATTGCTCCTCTCAACAATTCAAGTCCCTGCTCATTATTTGCATAAATGCCCCGGCCCTTGGGGGCTACACTGGTTGAAGTTTTTATGAGCATAAGGCAATTTCAAGTCCCAGGTTGGTGCAAGCAAGACAACCCGGCACTTGGGGGCTACATAATATGGAGTATTCAGTTTTTACTAAGTGACTGGGATAAACAACATGGATTTCTTCAAGCCTGTGACATTCATATTGAAGCAAGTCTTAAAGCAGTTACTACGCTCCCTTCTTAAGACTCGGGGGCTACAAGTGATATGCATACAAAGGAGGTATATTTTCAAGCTTGATGTTTACAAACAGTTATGATCCGGTGCCATCAATATTTGTAAACCGGCAAAGTTCTACATTCTTAAACCGGCTGATGATCAGATGAGTATTTAAAGACCAATATTTTTGTTAAGCATTGGGAGCTGAGTCAAAGGAGTTATTCTTCACAATATTTCTGTGTGACAAACCAATGTCAGCAAATTGATTATGAAGCTGGCCTATTGACTCAGATTTTCTGGAAGGAAATGACAAGGATTTAAAGAGGATCAAGATCAGTTTAACATGGATAAATCCAAATTAAATTGGGGGCTAATGTCGGGGATATACCCTGCGGTATGACCCGGCCGGAGTTGTAAACCGGCTGGGACTTGGTAAACCGGCGGATGTTAAACCGGCGGACAGTTAAGGCAGACAGTTAAGACAGATGGCTATGACAGATGGTAAACCGGCTGGTGGTAAACCGGCAGGAGTTAAGTCAGACCATGTTAAACCGGCAGACAATGTTAAACTGGCAGACAATGTTAAACCGGCAGACAATGTTAAACCGGCAGACAATGTTAAACTGGCAGACAATGTTAAACCGGCAGACAATGTTAAACCGGCAAACAGTGATAACTGGGTTGGCAGGGGTTATGAAGCCTAAGACGTTATGAAGCCCAAGATGTTAAGAAGCCCATGAAGATAAGTCAGAATAGTAAAGTCTTAAGTCCGAGTTGGACTCTACATGTAACCCACCTCTTCAACATATATAAGGAGGGGTAGGGCTCCCCAAAGAGGGACAAGCTACAAGCAGGAAGAAACAATCTTAGGGCTAGACACAAAGAGGAGAGCCGGTTTACGGCGACTGCCTCGTGATGATAATGAGACCTAGCCTCAAACAACATGTAGGGTTGTTACCGGATGATGTTTCCCGGGGCCCGAAGCTGTCTAAACCCCTGTCTTGTGTTGCGTCTCTCGATTCCGCTCAACCCCTCTCAAGTTACCACATAGATGCGTTGGCCTCACAACTAAGTCCTCACGCTAGGACATCTGCCGTGACAAAACCATGACAATAGGTCACTCTTCTCTACTCATTTCTAAATCCTCTTCATTTCCTACTCTTTAGGATGGCGGACTCGAGGAACAAGTTTGCACAACCGGATGAAGACACGCCCTTTGGATGACACTTGAAGGAAGTCACTAGGTACCTGAACATCGGAATCCCAAGTTTCACTGGGACCTAAACCGCCACTTTACCAGAAGAGGAGCGTTGGATGATTCGAGTTCAAGTTCCGGGAAGGACATCCACGCCAGTTACCGAGCCCATAGAGTTTTCCTTTGATGCACCAACCTGGAGTCTAGGAAAGAGCATGGAAGCCCACATCGCCATGGGACGCATCGGCGAAGTGTACAAACAGGAGCTGAAGGACACTATCTACCAAATATGTGAGCGCTGAGATGAGCAATGGGAGATAGTCAGCACCAGGAGGGAAAGGTCCGTAGCAGCTTTCATCCAGGAGTTAAACTAGCACATTCGACGCCAGGAGAACCAAATGTGCGCAGGCATGATAGATTTGAAGAAGGCGATGACTAGGATCACAGAGCTAGAAGAGGAACTCAAGTCTACACGCGATGGATATGAGGTGGAAATGACGATACTTGTGGAGAAGAATGACGACCTAACAAGGAAGTTAGGAGTATTCATGGGAGACCCCGCGCCAGGAGGAGAAGACGACGAACCCAAGGAAATTCGTTCTGAAAATTACATCATCATCGACGACACCGACACCGACCCTAACGATAGTGATGATGATTATGAAGATGAAGCTGGAGCGGATATCATGGAATCTTCCACTGATCAAAATTTCTAGATGACCACCATATGATTAGTAGTATTCCCCCATGTATATAGTAGTAGTCCAAGCACTTTTGTAACAATAGTTCTAGACCGATTGTATGCCCTTGCTTGAATTGATTGGTGTGATATGATTGTGTTTGTCTCATATGCATATGGGTAGTGTTTTCTCCCTAGACCTCATTTCTATTCTAATCTCCCCCCTCTAAACCCGTCAGATGCCTCCGAGACGGGACACCAGATTTGGCTTCCCACCGGAGAACACCCAGTTGATCCAGCAGCGGAATGCCTTGACGCAAATACTAGTCCAGAACCAAGGCAACAACAACAACAACAACAACAACAATAACAACAACAACAACAACAACAACAACAACAACAACAACAACCCACCGCCACCACCTCCAGTTGACAACTTAGCCCGTTTTCTGAGGTTGCAGCCGCCGGTGTTTTCTTGTAGCACTGCACCAATAGTTGCTGATGACTGGTTACTCAAGATTGGAAGAGAATTGACCACCGCGGGTTGCACCGATGCTGAGAAGGTGCGTTTTGCCGCACACCAATTGGATGGACCAGCAGCATCATGGTGCGAGAATTACACAACCACTTTCCCTATAGCCAATATCACTTGGGATCAGTTTCAGCAAGCCTTCCGCACAACCCATGTCTCAACTGGAGCTATGAGCATGAAGAAGCGTGAGTTTCGCAACTTGCGCCAGGGAAATCGTACTGTGGCCCAGTACGTAGATGAGTTTAAGCTATCTCATTATGCCCCTGATGATGTGGCCACAGATGCCGCGAAGCAAGAGAAGTTTATGGAAGGGCTTAATGATGAGATGAGCATGTAGTTGATGGTGGCAACATTTAACAACTACCAGGAGTTGGTAGATAAGGCTCTTATGATTGAAGGGAAGCAGCAGCAGATTGAGAGCCGCAAGAGGAAGTATGGACAAGGGAAATATAATTCAGGAGCATCACAGAAGCCTCGTTTCACCCCGAACTTGGGAGGATCGATTGATCCATAACCATGGAGGCCACACTCACAATGGAAGTAGTTCGCATAACCATAGTGGCCCCAAGAATGGAAAAGGGAATGAGCAAGCAGTAATCAGAACCGCTCTAACCCAGCCACACACTACTAGGGAAAACCTTATACATAGAATCTTAGCAGCAGCGCGGTCTAAAAACAGACGCTACTGCTAATTAGCAGCAACAAGCTTTAGAAAAGAGCGCTGCTAATGACTGAGTAGCAGTAGCACTCTAGGTGAAAAGAGCGCTACTACTATAATTGCCACGGTGTTGCCTCCAGGCTAGATATAGTAGTAGCACCCTTCCCGTGGACGCGCTACTGCTAAAGAACTTAGTAGTAGCGGTTTTGCTGAAAACTCGCTGCTGGTAAGTATGACCGCAACTAATTAAGTTTAGTCCTATACTGCTAAGCGAACAAGGTGTTTACCACCTTAAATATGTTGCTTCTCAACCTATCTCGAGCACTTGGTCTTCATTGAACTATATGTGTATGATTTGTGGTTGTAATATGAATCCTCGCCTGTACCTATACAGGTACAGTGAGGATTCATGTTGACTATTTAGATTATACACAAAAAGATCAATGATGACCAATGTATATTTTTGATGTTTTTACTAAACAAAAGAAATAACTGCTTCCATTAGCAGTAGCGGTTTTTCCCAAAACGCGCTGTAGATAAGTTAGCTATAGCGCGTTTTCTGTACGGGCGCTACTACTAGTTCGAGTGAACCACCTCCCGCATCAAAATTTCGCTAAGTCCTCCTTTCCCCCCCACCGGCCTGTTCCCCTACTCCCTGTTGCCGCCGCCCGAGCCCGAGCGCGCCTGCGCCCTCACTGCCGCCGCCGCCGCCCTCCCTCAACCTCACCACCGCCGCTCTCGACCACACTGTCGCTGCCCTCGACCTCACCTCCGCCGCTCTCGACCGAGCCCGCCGAGCCCGCCGCCCAGGACCGCCGCCCTCCCGATCCCGAGCCCGCCCTCGCCGCCCCTCCGTCGCCGAGCACCTCCCCGCCACAGTCTCTCCCTCTGTAAGCCCCCCACCCCTCCCC
>NC_057806.1:559708144-559721975 GCF_018294505.1 Triticum aestivum
ATTTTAGTAGTAGTAGATGTTAATTTAGGGTTCATAGATAATGATTTTTAGAAGTAGTGGATATTAATTACTAGTAGTGATGGTAAACTAGTTGTTTAATTAGCAGTAGTACATGTTAATTAGTAGTAGATGTAGTAGTTAGATGTTAATTAGTAGTAGTAGATGTGCTAGTTTCTTTATATTTATATTAAGTTTATATTTAGTAAGAACTAGTTGAATTAATAGAACTAGTTTAGTTTTAGTTGAACTAGTTAAGTTTTATTTGAACTAGTATAGTAAGTAAATTAATAACTAGTTGAACTACCTAATTTTTAGAAAGAACTACTTTTTTCTTTTTATACTAAGTTTATATTTAGTAAGAACTAGTTGAATTAATAGAACTAGTTGAACATGCCATATTTGGTGTTATTTTTTAGTTTAAGCAATTATTTAATGTTTTGGTTACACCTCCGAGTGGCCTATGTTTTGCCAGAGTGTTGATTAATTTCCGTTCCGGCAAATTCCAGGCGCTCGATATGTCCTTTTTTAGCAAAGGTCATGCCGGATTTTTCTGTGAATTCTGGGATGACTTGTGCTAGAATATGTGGGAAATATCGAGTGGCCTAGATTTTCTTTGAAAAATAATGATCTAATTTAGGTTTTTTAGTACATGTATTTAATTGTACAAGTTTAATCTTTGAATTATGAACGTAGGAAATGTCGTACTCGGACGACGACAGTCTCCCGGGGGAGTGCAGCTGGTGCCACGACGATCGAGGTATGTGCGACAGGTTCGTTGAGCTGGACGAAGATCGGCGCTTCAGCATTAAGCTCGAGGAGACCTTCGATGTTGAAACGGTACGCAACAACGACAAGTGTTTTTTCGTAATTAAGCATGACTTCAACTATTTCAACGTCTAATTTTCATCTTTTATAATTCGACTAGCTTATCCCATGCCATGCAAGACGCTATGTCTTGGAGAGGATGGGTTTTGAAGACCATGAAAATTTTCAAACAAAGAAAATACACCTAAGGACCCATCATGATATCGATTTTGAAGTAAATCTGTATAATTCTCAGATTGTCACCCATTTTGGTTGTCAAAATTGGGAAGCACTTTGCAAAATGTATGGTTTTTATGAGGGTATGATTGTCACCATGGATCTTGGTCATCCTGACATCGAGCAAGACAATATGGACATTTGGGTCCTTGTTGATACGCCTCCAGTTCTACCGCTATGTGAGTTTCTCAAACATAGTTAATTATTAACTAATTTATATTGTTCATTTCAAAATAGTTGACAGCTTATTTCCATTGACAGCTTATTTTGAAGTATCAAAGAATGTGCAGAAGATGGTAGATAGAACTTACTACACCAATGGCTCTAAGTTAACTTACAAGGAGAAAAATCATCTGGTTAGATTTTGTAATGATCTTGAGAATTACAATATCTACAATCAAACTCCTCAACATTATGGTCAATACGTGCCACTAGTGCACATGTTGACATTTGGGTCCTTGTTGATACGCTTCCGATTGTACCGCAATGTGAGTTTCTCAAACATAGTTATTAACTAATTTATATTGTTTATTTCAAAATAGTTGACAGCTTATGTTGAATCTTCAAAGAATGTGCAGAAGATGGTAGACAAAACCCACTACACTGATGGCTCCAAATTAACTTATAAGGAGAAAAATCATCTGATTGCTTATTGTACTTTTTTTGAGAATTACAATACCTATTATCGAACTCCTCCAAATTATGGTGAATACGTGCCACTAGTGCATGTGTTGAACCACGATAACTTCTATGGAGATACCCTGGTAAGATACTTTACTATTACGACATCCGTGCATCTTTTGCATACTTCTAAAACTAGTACATCATTGCTAACTATGAATTTATTACTATGTTTTTCAACAGAAAATCCCGATGGATTGTGTGCCTCATCTGATGTATTACAATGGTCGCCTTGAAGTTCTGAACCTACAGCTAGGTCATCCTACGGATCTCACCTGTGCATATCGAATTTCTGAAACCGGTGAACACATGCTAATCAAAGAGTGGAAAAAATGTTTGGACATTCGTAAGCAGGTTCTTGGAAGCAACATTAAGCGAAAGGAAAGAATTGGAGACAGGATAATCTGCATTCTCCATAATGGAGAGCGAGGGGCTATCTTGTTTTTTGCTATTTTACCTTAGAGAATATAGTAGGTCCTAAGAGAATGTAGTAGGTCCTATGAGGTACATATGTTTATTATGTGATACAATGTGTTAGAGTTGAAGATGTCAGGAGTACTTGTGATTACGACTAGTGACCGATGATATGATGGTGATGATGATAAGTTGTTAATGATATGATGATGATGATATGTATTATATCATTGGGTGAAAGAACCGCGGATTAGTTTCAAGTGGATGTCCGTCCACTTGAAACTAGTTGAAAGTCCAACTATCCCTAGGTGGTTTTGGTAATTCATAACAACATATAGCTCATTGAGCTAATGCTATTCCAAGATGATTATTTCAGGAAAGCTCAATGATTGGCATGGCATGGATATGAAAGTGGAACCCTCAAAATGCTAAGGACAAAGGATTGGCTCAAGCTCAATAGCTCAAGACTCTTCATTTTATATTTTAGTGATCCAAGATCACATTGAGTCTTTAGGAAAAGCCAATACTATTAAGGAGGGATGAGGTGTTGCTTAATGAGCCTCTTGCTTCATGTGCTTAGTGATATGCTCCAAAACCCTCAACCACTTTCCCATATCCACATATGACCTAAACCTTAAGCCAAACTCGGTCCTACCGATTCTTCCTATCCGGCGCCACCGAGTTTCACTTGTCATTAGCCACTGCCAAACCCTAGCAATTCGGTCCTACCGATAGGGATCTCGGTCTCACCGAGATGTGGTTGCAAGCTCTCTGTTTCCCTTCCGTAACTTTTCGGTCCCACCGAAAGAGCGAATCGGTCCCACCGAGATTGCAATGTAAACTTAGTGTTTCCCCTTTGTAACTTTTCGGTCTCACCGAGTTCCACTCGGTCTCACCGAAAGAGCAAATCGGTCCCACCGAGTTTGCCTGACCAACTCTCTGGTTAGCTAATTACCAAATTCGGTCTCACCGAGATTACGTTATGCCCAAACCCTAACCATATCGGTCCTACAGAGTTGCATGTCAGTCCCACCGAAAATCACTAACGGTCACTAGGTTTACATTTTCGGTCCGACCGAGCTTATTGATCCGGTCCCACCGAGATTGGAAAACTATGTAACGGTTGGATTTTGTGTGGAGGCTATATATACCCCTCCACCTCCTTCTCATTCAATGAGAGAGCCATCAGAACACACACACCATTCCAACTCATATGTTCTGAGAGAGAACCACCTACTCATGTGTTGAGACCAAGACATTCCATTCCTACCATATGAATCCTGATCTCTAGCCTTCCCAAGTTGCTTTCCACTCATACCCTCTTTCCACCAAATCCAAATCCTATGAGAGAGAGTTGAGTGTTGGGGAGACTATCATTTGAAGCACAAGAGCAAGGAGTTCATTACCTACACACCATTTGTTACTTCTTGGAGAGTGGTGTCTCCTAGATTGGCTAGGTGTCACTTGGGAGCCTCCGACAAGATTGTGGAGTTGAACCAAGGAGTTTGTAAGGGCAAGGAGATCGCCTACTTCGTGAAGATCTACCGCTAGTGAGGCAAGTCCTGTGTGGGCGATGGCCATGGTGGGATAGACAAGGTTGCTTCTTCTTGGACCCTTTGTGGGTGGTTGCTTCTTCGTGGACCCTCCGTGGGTGGAGCCCTGTGTGGACTCGCGCAACCGTTACCCTTGGGTGGAGCCCTGTGTGGACTCGCGCAACCGTTACCCTTCGTGGGTTGAAGTCTCCATCAATGTGGATGTAGGATAGCACCACCTATCCGAACCACGGGAAAAACATCCGTGTCTCCAATAGCGTTTGAATTTTCCAAACCCTTCCCTTTACATTCTCGCAAGTTGCATGCTTTACTTTCCGCTGCCTATATACTCTTTGCATGATTGCTTGACTTATGTGATGATTTCTTGACTTGTCCTAAATTAGCTAAAATCTGCCAAGAACTAAAATTGGGAAAAGGTTAAGTTTTTATTTGGTCAAGTAGTCTAATCACCCCCCCTCTAGACATACTTTTCGATCCTACAAGTGGTATCAGAGCTTTGGTCTCCATTTGCTTGATCTCCATAGCTTTTGGTGGTCATAGCCTTGGTTTCACAACCTAGGAGACTATGGCGTCTAGCGAGGGTAATTATCACCGTAGAGGTCCTTACTTTGATGGTACTAATTTTGCTAGTTGGAAGCATAAAATGAAAATGCATATTCTTGGACATAACCCCTCCGTTTGGGCTATTGTGTGTGTTGGTTTGCAAGGTGACTTCTTTGACGGGAGAGAACCAAACCATGAAGCTACCGCGGATGAGTTGAAGATGTTGCAATACAATGCTCAAGCTTGTGACATTCTCTTCAACGGATTGTGCCCCGAAGAATTCAACAAAATCAGCCGTCTTCAGAATGCAAAGGAAATTTGGGATACTTTGATTGATATGCACGAAGGTACCGACTCCGTCAAGGAATCCAAGTTGGATGTACTTCAAAGCCAACTTGACAAGTTCAAGATGAAGGATGGTGAAGGTGTCGCCGAAATGTACTCTAGGCTTGCTCTCATCACAAATGAGATTGCCGACTTAGGAAGTGAAGAGATGACCGATAAATTCATCATTAAGAAGATTCTAAGAGCCTTGGATGGAAAATATGATACCGTGTGCACATTGATCCAAATGATGCCCAATTACAAAGATCTCAAGCCAACGGAGGTGATTGGAAGAATTGTTGCTCATGAGATGTCACTTAAGGATAAAGAGGAACTTCACAACAAATCAACTGGTGCCTATAAAGTCTCATGTGAAGCCCCTACATCATCAAGTGAGAAACAAGACTTCAATGAAGAATTGAGCTTAATGGTGAGGAACTTCAACAAGTTCTACAAGAGTAGAAGCAAAGATAGAAGCTCCAAGTCAAGGTCCTACAATGACAAAAGATCTTCTAGTCAAGAGCAAAACTGTTACAATTGTGGAAGACCCGGACACTATTCCAATGAGTGTACGGCTCCCTACAAGAGAAGAGAAGATTCTCCAAAAAGAAGAAGCAAAGGATCACCACCAAGAGAGAGAAGGAGTAGAGATGATCGTTATGAACGGAGATACTCACGGAGAAGCAAGGATTCGGAAAGGCAGGAAAAATCATCAAGGAGCTACACAAGACGAAGACATCAAGCTCATGTTGGTGAATGGGTATCTGGCTCCGACTCCGACAGCCACTCCGAGAGAAGTTATCACTCCGACTCCGAAGATACTCAAGGTGAAGGTGTTGCCGGTCTAGCACTTGTGTCAACCAACTCCTACGACATATTTGACTCACCAAATGAAGGAATTGGAAGAGGCTTCATGGCCAAAGGTCCTAAGGTAACACACCCCGAGTATGTTAATTTCAATAGTGATGAAGATGACTTGTTAGGTGATGATTTGCTTGTTGACAACTCTAGTGATGAATACTATGATGAAATATCAATTAAACATGCTAATCAAGATAAAACGAATGGCAATGATAAGGAGAAGATTGAGGCTCTAACTAAAGACCTAAAAACTCTTAAGTTAGCTCATGACACTATCTTCGAAGATCATCGAGAACTTTTAAGAGCTCATGAGAAATTACGCTTTGAAAAGCTCAATCTTGAGCAAGAGCATGAGTTCTTAAAGGCAATCAATGATGATCTCCGCAAGAAAAGTTCTTATTACATTGCCAAGCGTTTACTCTTATCTACTTACATGCCTCAAGTCAAGTCTAACAAGAAAGATTCTTCCTCTAGTAGTAACAATGATCATGCTAAATCCAATATTGTTGCTTCTAGTAGTTCTCTTGATTCCACTAATGATTCTCTTAGCCAAGTTACACTTGAGCAAGAAAATAGCTTATTGAAGGGAATTATAGAGAAAGGAGTGTACAAAAGCCTTGCCAGGAGTAAGCAATTCGAAGAAATTGTGCGCAAGCAAGGAATGCATCGGAAGAATCAAGGTGTTGGTTTTGAACGAAAGTTCAATGCCAATGGAGTTGAGTGGGAAGAAGATCAATACCCCAAGACAAAGTTTGTCCCTCAACAAGAGAAGTATACTTCTTTCAAGGGGACACAAGCTCAAGATGATCTTCCACCACAAGACTACAAGCAAAAAGGCAAGGACAAGCTTCAAGAGGAAATTGATGCATTTGAAGAAGCTCCGAAGACCTTAGTCAAGTGGATTCCCAAGACTACTTCAAGCTCCACTTCATCAAGTACGACTACAACTCCAAGGATTCCCATCAAGATGATGTGGATCCAAAAGAAGAAGAACTAGAGAGTTCTTGAGGGTGACTCCGCCAACATACTTCACTCTTATCATTTTGGCAAGAACAAGTGCAATCAACTTCCACATCTTGCACTAGTTCAAGGAGTCACAAACCCTCTTGTTGGTAAGACAAGGGACAAGGTAACCTAAAAGTTTTCATGGACATCATCTTTTGTGTGCATCACTCTATGTCTATGGATATCCTTGTTTGTTCCTTGTGGGACTAACCCATGTAGGTATTGAAAGTGCAATTCACTCAAATGGATAGCTCCAAGAGATTTACATCAACATTGAGCATCCACATCTTCAATATCTACATGAAGTCATCATCGACAAAACCCAAGGTTAGTTCATCCCTCTTAGGGGGGATATCACATCTAGGGGGAGCTTTACTCTAAGACTTGAGCTAAAGCAACTTTAAAGATGTGAACAAAACAATGCTTTATGTAAAAGTGGTAACCCCACTTGAGCTTAAACGATGAGTATGACATATGATCAAGTGATCTCACTTGACTCCTAAGTCAATATACTCATATATAGATGACCTAGTCATCGCAAATTGCTTGATAGATGCTAGAATTGGTTGTGCATGCCTTGTCACATATTTCATTTGCCATCTTATTATGTGAGCATGCTGGTTGCATATTTTACTCATTCGAGGACATCCACTTGTTGTTTTGATTGTTCGGCTTTATTTCTTTTTGCCAAGTGGATGGACAAGAATGCCTAAGAACCTCCTCTAGCTATCTATGCTTTTCTCGTCTCAAACTCTATTCATGCTGCATCACAAAATTTGATCAAGTCAGATTCGAACCACTCTGTGTGAGGAGCGCTCGGAGTCCCCGATTCGTTATAGACTTAAACTTCCAAAACCTCTTTATGATTCTCGGTCTGACCGATACTCCACTTTCGGTCCTACCGAGATCATTAAGTTGATCTAGGTTTTCGATCTCGGTGCAACCGATTTGAACTTTTCGGTCACACCGAGTTTCAGTAACTGCACGCAGTTATGAATCTCGGTGCCACCGAGTTATTCCACTCGGTCACACCGACAGGGTCGGGCTATATATAGTCACGGGCAAAATTTGGAAATTTCTCCGAACCCCTTCGCCCGCGTGATAGCCTCCTCTGCCCTCGAGGTCTCCGGATCGTCTTCTCGCCGCCAGCAGCCTCCAGTCGCTGGTATCCATCGCCGTCAATGGGAATTCTGCCCCGCCGTTGCCACCATAGCAAGTCCCCGCCGAACTAGGGTATGGACTTGATCTTTGTGCTATTCCTCAATCTGATTCCTAGCACATTGTGATCATATTGATTCTTGCCACGTTTGAGAAACTTCTATCCAGTCAAAACGCCCGTAGATTAGGTTTGATTCGAAAATTCTAGGTTTAGGTTTCCACCGAAACCATCTCGGACCCACCAAGTTGAAAAACTCGGTCCCACCGATTTGGCTTATGCCATTGCACAAGTGAGACTCGGTCTGACCGAGAATTACTTATCGGTGTGACAGATTTTTGAAATTAGTGAAACCCTAGCAGTCTCGGTGCCACCGAACTGTGACTCGGTCCTACCGAGTTCACTAGTTTAGGTCCCAAAACTGCTTCGGTATCACCGAGTTTGAAAATCGTTAGATTCGAGATGATTTCGGTGGGAAACTAAAACTAAGTTTTTGGATCATTCTTTTGCAAAAATCTCTGCATTTTGTGATGCTCATCCACTCTATCTCTTCTATAATCTATTCACAGGGTCAGCAGTCAGTTTGCAGCATGTCTGATCAAAGTGATAGCCAAAACATGTCAGAGCAGCAAGTAGTGATGAGTGAGGGCACTAGTCCCTCAAGTTCTTCTGATGAAGGCAGCAGGAGAACTCCTAGCAACTTGCCAAAGGCTGCCACGAGACAAAGGAAAAAGAAAACTTTAGACTCTGAAGATGAGGACTATGTGGCAGAGGAAGAGGCCACTTCCAAGAGAATTGAGCCAGCTCAAGGCACTAAGCCAGGTCTGAAGATCAAAAGGCCAGCAGGCAGGCAGCCCATGTCAAAGGCTAGAGCCTCAACTAAGAAGCCCACTCCCCAAGAGCCAGTTGCAGCTGAGGGCAAGAAAAGAAAGGAGAGGGTGAAGAAGACTATGGCTAGTGTGCTTGGAAAAGCTTCCATCATGGAAGAGGAAGAGGAAGAAGAGGCAGCTGCACCAGCGCCCAAGGCACCCAAGCTAATGGGTGATGCCATAAGGTCAGGGGCTACTGCATCTAAGCCCAAAGCTGCCTCCAAGCCAAAACCAAAGAGGAATACAAGGAGCATTCCTGCAGCTGAAAAGAACAAGGCCCCAGTGCCTGAGACTGTTGCTGAGGATGAGGAAGAAAATGTCCTAAGGAAGCTAAAGCCCAAGATCCCAGACCACAACGATGCTCATCCTGTGGCTGAGGACATGAAGCTCAGGAGAGATTCAGGGCCGAGGAAATGGAGAGAAGCAGACCCATATGCTTCAAGGAGAAGGACTGCCGTGGACTACAGGTTTCACACCAAGGAGCAGCAGGATTTCTATGAGACTGTGCTGTTAGATAAGAAGCCCATTGTCTGTGATATGCGTTGGGTTGATTGGACATACATCAAGGACAATGAGGAGCACTATCCTGGAGTGCAAGACAGCTTCATAGCTTGTGGAGTAGCTGACTTTGTTGGGCAGAAGCTCACAAAGTGGAACGAGGAACTCATCATGCAATTCTACTCCATAGCCCACTTTTATCCAGATGGGAGGATCACATGGATGTCTGAGGGTACAAGGTACCAATCTACAGTGGCTGAGTGGGCACAGATCATTAATGCCCCAGAGGAGCAAGATGAAGACTTGGATATCTATGCCAAGAAGAAGATGGACCACAACTCCATGTCCAGTATGTACAAGGAAATTCCCAATGAAGCTCTTGACACCTTCAAGTTTGGCTCTGTGCATTACCTTCTGTCAGGACAGCCGACGATCAATTGGATACTAAGGCACACCTTACTGCCTAAGTCTGGAGATCACAAGATGATCAGAGGCCATGCTATCAACTTGCTACATGTGTTTGATGTGCCTCAGAAGTTCAAGGTGATGAGCCTCATAGTGGAAACAATTAAGACGATTGCAGCAGACCAGAAGAGGAGCTGCGGATATGCCCCTCAGATTCAGGAGCTCATCAACTCCAAGATGGGCACGGGCATATATCTGTTGGACAAGGAACACCTGCCCATCCGTCCAGATTTCGAGGACAATGAAGTTGTCATGACTGAGAACGAGCCATCATCTGCCCAAGCATTTGCAAAGAAGGAGAAGGCGAGGAAGGAGAAAGCTGCCAAGATGCCTACCCAAGAGGAGGCATCTGAATACTTCTTGAAGACCAAACAAGAGCAGCTCGGTTACTTGATTGCATCCACGCTGAGGATTGAGCAAAGTCTGGCCACTCTCACTCAGAATCAGCAGAGCCTAGAGAGGATCATGGAACAGAAGTTCTATGACTTGGATGTCAAGGTAACAGAAGTTCAGTCTGCAGTGGAGCAGCTCCAGGAGGACATGCAGGAGAGGAGAGGCAGGACTACCACTCATACCTTTGCCAGAGTGCCATGAGGCCCGAGGTCATCTGCCGTGCCAGTTGCTGACACCAGAGCCACCACTTCAGCACCAGCTACAGCCTCAATTCCACCAGCTCCAGCATCTACTTCAGCTCCAACTCCAGCGACTACTTCAGCATCTACCGAAGCCTTCGTCCTTGGAGTGATCCGGACTCCACCACCACCAGAAGATCAAGCCTGAGCGTCGATCTAGTGCTATGCATTTTCTAGGAACTTTTTGGTAACTTGTTGCCAAAGGGAGAGAAGATGCATAGATCATAGGCTTTGAGAGAGAGAGTGTTGCTTTTCTCTCTTGCTTTATTTGGTGGTTTTTCGAACTTGTTTGCTTTTGAGTGCTTGAGATACTACGTCATTATTTTGTGAGACATTGATGATCATGTGTTTGATCATAAGCTACACTTAATGTTTGCTTAATATTATCATCTTATCTATCTTGTGTGATCATTCACTTTTATTGGTGATGAGTGCATGTATTTCATTCTTATCATTTTAAGCGCTCCACCAAGATGTATGTGACATGGAAGAGTAACCCGTGACTCTAACTCTTTGTTCATTTGCAGTCCAAAGCAAATTCTAAATATGCACAAATTTAGGGGGAGCTCTTACTTATCACATACTTCTCACAGCGACGATATATTTCATGCTTATTATCATTTGTCGAAGCTTTGATCTATATGTTGTCATCAATTACGAAAAAGGGGGAGATTGAAAGTGCAACTATCCCTAGGTGGTTTTGGTAATTCATAACAACATATAGCTCATTGAGCTAATGCTATTCCAAGATGATTATTTCAGGAAAGCTCAATGATTGGCATGGCATGGATATGAAAGTGGAACCCTCAAAATGCTAAGGACAAAGGATTGGCTCAAGCTCAATAGCTCAAGACTCTTCATTTTATATTTTAGTGATCCAAGATCACATTGAGTCTTTAGGAAAAGCCAATACTATTAAGGAGGGATGAGGTGTTGCTTAATGAGCCTCTTGCTTCATGTGCTTAGTGATATGCTCCAAAACCCTCAACCACTTTCCCATATCCACATATGACCTAAACCTTAAGCCAAACTCGGTCCTACCGATTCTTCCTATCCGGCGCCACCGAGTTTCACTTGTCATTAGCCACTGCCAAACCGTAGCAATTTGGTCCTACCGATAGGGATCTCGGTCTCACCGAGATGGGGTTGCAAACTCTCTGTTTCCCTTTCGTAACTTTTCGGTCCCACCGAAAGAACGAATCGGTCCCACCGAGATTGCAATGTAAACTCAGTGTTTCCCCTTTGTAACTTTTCGGTCTCACCGAGTTCCACTCGGTCTCACCGAAAGAGCAAATCGGTCCCACCGAGTTTGCCTGACCAACTCTCTGGTTAGCTAATTACCAAATTCGGTCTCACCAAGTTTGTGTAATCGGTCTTACCGAGATTACGTTATGCCCAAACCCTAACCATATTGGTCCTACCGAGTTGCATGTCAGTCCCACCGAAAATCACTAACGGTCACTAGGTTTACATTTTCGGTCCGACCGAGCTTATTGATTCGGTCCCACCGAGATTGGAAAACTGTGTAACGGTTGGATTTTGTGTGGAGGCTATATATACCCCTCCACCTCCTTCTCATTCAATGAGAGAGCCATCAGAACACACACACCATTCCAACTCATATGTTCTAAGAGAGAACCACCTACTCATGTGTTGAGACCAAGACATTCCATTCCTACCATATGAATCTTGATCTCTAGCCTTCCCAAGTTGCTTTCCACTCAAACCCTCTTTCCACCAAATCCAAATCCTATGAGAGAGAGTTGAGTGTTGGGGAGACTATCATTTGAAGCACAAGAGCAAGGAGTTCATTACCTACACACCATTTGTTACTTCTTGGAGAGTGGTGTCTCCTAGATTGGCTAGGTGTCACTTGGGAGCCTCCGACAAGATTGTGGAGTTGAACCAAGGAGTTTGTAAGGGCAAGGAGATCGCCTACTTCGTGAAGATCTACCGCTAGTGAGGCAAGTCCTGTGTGAGCGATGGCCATGGTGGGATAGACAAGGTTGCTTCTTCGTGGACCCTTTGTGGGTGGTTGCTTCTTCGTGGACCCTTCGTGGGTGGAGCCCTGTGTGGACTCGCGCAACCGTTACCCTTGGGTGGAGCCCTGTGTGGACTCGCGCAACCGTTACCCTTCGTGGGTTGAAGTCTCCATCAACGTGGATGTAGGATAGCACCACCTATCCGAACCACGGGAAAAACATCCATGTCTCCAATAGCGTTTGAATTTTCCAAACCCTTCCCTTTACATTCTCGCAAGTTGCATGCTTTACTTTCCGCTGCCTATATACTCTTTGCATGCTTGCTTGAATTATGTGATGATTGCTTGACTTGTCCTAAATTAGCTAAAATCTGCCAAGAACTAAAATTGGGAAAAGGTTAAGTTTTTATTTGGTCAAGTAGTCTAATCACCCCCCCTCTAGACATACTTTCGATCCTACACTAGGCCACACGGTTCTTTCACCCCGTGATGTAATAACTCATTATGATGTAAAAACAATTTGTAAATTCCTGTTGTATGAAAATTTGTGTAAAGGTGTACGAATACAAAATGAAATAAAAAAGAAATAAAATACGAAATAATAGTAGCAGCACGGGCAGAGAGAAGCGCTACTACTAATTACCAGCAGTGCTCCTCCTGGAACTCGCTGCTACTAAGTCGATTTAGCCGTAGCGTGGGTGGAGGCACGCTACTGCTATTCGTTAGCTGTGGCGCCTTATCAGTAGCGCACCACCCCGCGCTACTGATAGGTCTAAAACCCGCGCTGCTGCTAGCCTTTTCCCTAGTAGTGACACCCGCCAAGAAGGACCAAAGTCACATTACTTGTTTCAAGTGCGGGAAGACTGGGCACTGTCAGGACCCCGATTCCAAGTCACATCGACCTAGCCGGTAACACCTCATATCATATTGCGGCCTCACGCATGGTATCCCCACGGGTGTCGCCTTACCATGGCCCGGGACCGTTTGCGCCTTTTGGCTCACGTATATGATAGTGTCGCTAGCATCCATATGACAGCGAACCCGGGCCGACATGGCTAGTCGTGAACCCAAAGCGGCACAGACCTGTGGAGACAGGCATACGTGAATCATATCGAGCATGTCGGTCATCAGCGTGTGAATCCGGTCTGTAGCACTGGGCTAACAGGACTCCGGGGAACCCGGGCTATAGCAGGCTAGGTAGGACTCCGGAAGTCACCGCGTGACATTTCCCCGAAGGGACAAACATAGGAACAAAGTGAAACACATGCCGACCAGTCAAGTGTCCTGAGAAGTAGTGCTGGGCTAGCAGGACTCCGGTGAACCGGGCTGTAGCGGACTACTATGGCTCGAGGAGCACTAGACTACATTTCCCCATAAGAAAGGCTGCCAAGGATAAACAACTAGATTGTCGGATCCCACACATACCAAGCATTTGAATCATACACACAATATGCTCGATATGTGCAAATACAACATGGCATCACAACAAAACTCTACAACTCAAGTACTTTATTTAAAGGCTCCAAAGAGCCATACATAACATGTTCATACAGGTAGGGGTCACATGACCCGACAGTCAAGTCATACAAGCATACAAGCACATGCGGAAGCAAATAGTCTGAGTACAAACATTAGAAACACTACTAGAAAAAGGGCTATAGATGGAATTGACACTAATGGCGCACCAGACATGTGGTGCGCCATTACTATATACTAATGGCGCACCATGTGTTGGTTATATTTTTTCAAAACTACTAATGGCGCACCGTGGGAGTGGTGCGCCATTACTAGTTGAACTAGTAATGGCG